>NW_016158593.1:30319-33103 GCF_001687245.7 Rhagoletis zephyria
AACTTAAGAAAGTTTTATTACATGGCAGTTGAGAAGTGCATGTACATAAATTTCATTAATTTAATGAAGGAAATTTTTGCACATGCAGCAGTACATAGCATGCATTTAGGCGCCTGGTGTTAGCAGTCGCGTCTAAACAAAAGTATTTTTTGGTAAAGAATTGTTGCAAGCATCAATTATGTATAAATTAGCTTTAATATATACTGATTTATCGAAGATTTCGTATTTCTCTAAATTACCGTTATATGGGATGTGGGCGTGGTTATTGTCCGATTTTNATGTGAATGTTGTATTTAATAAGCACACCAACTAAATATGTTTTAAATTTGTAGCTTAAAATATGCAAACAAATTCTGACTCGAGCTCGTCTTCTACTGAGGCTGAATGGGCTAAAATTTTTTTTAAATTTTCTCAATTTTTATAAATTTTCTAGAAAGTTTGAGACTTCAACTCGCTTGTCTTTTGTCATAGAATTAACTATATTTTTATAAAAAAAATTTAATTAATTATGTAAAGAAAAAATTTTCAAAACTTGTCAATACATTTTACTACTGTTTTCGTGAGCACAGCTGTACATACATACGTAATACCTTTGATTTGTTTTAAAGTAATGAATTTTTATATTGATAATACTATCTGTATGTAAAAGTCTATTCTTTATTTTTTGTTAAATTAATGGGCTGTTATTTGTTTGTTATATTATTAATAATAAAAAATACGCTTAAAAATGAGCTGATTTTTATGGCTTTGTACTGATTTTTGATCCCAACTGTACTGATTATGTCACAATAATATCTGACCACCCTATATGGGAGGTAGGCGTGGTTATTGTCCGATTTTGCCCATTTTCAATANTAGGGTGGCCAGATGCCCTGATTTAATCAGTACATGTGCTGATTTTTTTCTATTGTACTGATTTTTAAGAGCCCGAAATCAGTACGCAAAATCTACTGATTTTTTGAGTTTGTACTGATTTTGTACTGATTTTTACATTTAATAAATACTTTTGTAAATTGGTGTAATTGACATTTGCTTGAGGTTTACATGTTCAAAACAATGGCTTTTGACAACTCATACGTGTGAGCAGATTGAAACCATTATTAAAAAGGTGGCAGCTTGCAATTGTTTCGTTTCCTAGGATTTCGCAAAATAACAAACTGTTTGGATTCAACCCAACCCAACTTCACGATTTGCAGGTTTTACAGGATTTACAGGAAAAGCTGGTTTCGCCATTAATAAATCTTATGAAAGGGGTGGTGAGTTAATAATATATTAAGTACACTGAGAAGATGACAAATAGAGATAATCTTTCGATTATAATTAAACATCCACTGAGAAATTGGCTGTCAGTATGTCAAACTTAAGACGACTGCTGCTACGGTGCAATGTAAGTTCTAAAAATTGGGAAAAGGTGCAAACTACCGACTCTTGGATATGATATATGTAGCTTTGAATGTGAATGTTGTATTTAATAAGCACACCAACTAAATATGTTTTAAATTTGTAGCTTAAAATATGCAAACAAATTCTGACTCGAGCTCGTCTTCTACTGAGGCTGAATGGGCTAAAATTTTTTTTAAATTTTCTCAATTTTTATAAATTTTCTAGAAAGTTTGAGACTTCAACTCGCTTGTCTTTTGTCATAGAATTAACTATATTTTTATAAAAAAAATTTAATTAATTATGTAAAGAAAAAATTTTCAAAACTTGTCAATACATTTTACTACTGTTTTCGTGAGCACAGCTGTACATACATACGTAATACCTTTGATTTGTTTTAAAGTAATGAATTTTTATATTGATAATACTATCTGTATGTAAAAGTCTATTCTTTATTTTTTGTTAAATTAATGGGCTGTTATTTGTTTGTTATATTATTAATAATAAAAAATACGCTTAAAAATGAGCTGATTTTTATGGCTTTGTACTGATTTTTGATCCCAACTGTACTGATTATGTCACAATAATATCTGACCACCCTATATGGGAGGTAGGCGTGGTTATTGTCCGATTTTGCCCATTTTCAATACCGTCTGTCCTACGCCCGAAAGAGGTGCACGTACCAAGTTTCCTTAAGATGTCTCAATTTGACGGACGGACGGACTGACAGACAGTCACCGCTTAATCGATTTCTCTTTTCATTCTGATCATTTATGTATACATTTGTCTATATCTATCTCGATTCGTTTTGCCTGTTACAAACAACCATTATGTGCGCAAGTGCACTCGGGTATAAAAAGTGATAATTGTTAAAAATTTCGATCACGCCCGCAAATTTTTTTCCAGTTTGTTTAAAGCTTTGTATGCACTTGTTTTTGGTTTATTCGCATTTTTCCAGGAGGTGGGCACCAGAATTAGTACAATTTTCTAAATAAGAGCTACCGTAATATACTTTGCATCTGTATTTGGAAGTGTGCGTCCGCTTGTGTGATTAGTTGCGTTCGATAACAAAATTAGCCAACACTAGGGCTGGGAAAATTCGATATTCGAAGCTTCGAGATTCGAACTTTAATCGAATTTTAGCTTCAAAATGGCGAACTTTTGAAATCGAAATTTGTGGTGCTAAAATTCGGATAAAATCGAATTTTTATAAAAAAATCGAATTTCGGCTTTATTCGCAAAAACTCTGCAACTTTCATCTTTCTGACTTAAGGCCTGTATGCAGCTCTCAAGAAAAGCAAAAACTCCATATAAAATGACGTACAAGAAATGGCTAAGAAATTTTCTTGAGTCAAATTTCCTTAAGGCAGTACGCAGTTCTTAAGAAATTTACTACGCTTTCTA
>NW_016158593.1:33113-66556 GCF_001687245.7 Rhagoletis zephyria
TATAAAAGTACATCGTACTTCTCAAAAAATTAGTTTCAATACACATTTTGGTATTTTTTTTTAACTGAGAGTCAAAAAAAATACATGATATACATTTTTAGATTTTTCTCTGAAATTTTTTGAGAAAAAAATACTTCTTATTTGTATTCATTTTTGGTTGTGAGGCTAAGATACGGACAACTTATCACTTTAATGTAAGTTCAATTGAGTCTCTTTTTCGATTTGAGCTATCATTACAAAGAAACTTTCAAATTTCCAGTAAAAAAAATTTTTGAAAATTCGAAAAAATTCGAATTAAATCGAATTTGTACCACCAAATTTCGAATCGAATAATCGAATGGTTGGGCAATGTTCGAAATTCGGTAAAACTCGAATTTCAACCCCCCACTACCCATCCCTAGCCAACACCAGCCAACAATCAAAATCAAGAGAGTAAGCGAAATTTCTCTCCTTAAGAGATGAAAAAGCAAAAAAGTAAACGAACATGAAATTAGCCATTACTTGCAAAAACCGGAAGAAGAAGACACACCAGCTGACTTTGTTTATGTTTTATTTGTAAACAAGCTGAAATTCATGTTGCCTCCATAGAGAAAAAAGGAAAGTGAACGTTCAATGTTCGCCATTAACATTTCTAGAAGTAAAAACTAGTTGGCGCTATCATAAAGTCACATAGCAGGCAGCCAAAAAGCATATAAATACCAAAACTCGGAAAATGCAATTTTGTTTGTTTACAAAAATTGCAACCATATGTTTTGTGATCATATGTTTTCGTGTTGGATCATTTTTGCTGACTAAAATTTTGCCAGTACAAAATGAACGCTTCTCTTGCATAAAAATGAACGCTTGCTCTCTCAATTTTTGTGTGTTGGATAATTTTTTGTCGTTATCGAGCGCCATCCAGTAAATTTTGGAAAACTATTACAAATTTTTGACTTGTCGAACGCACCTATAATTAGACAGATTGTGCTGCCTGGTTGTGTCTCCCGAACTTACAATATCCATTTATTATTTTTTCGCTTCATTTTCATTTCACTAAAACGTCCTTTTATTCCTTTCTTTCTTATATTCCTTTCAGGTTTTCACGTTTGATACATACACACATACATACGTATGTATGTAGCGAGCAGCTAGACCAGATTTGTCTGCTGCAAATCGTTGCTATTAGTGCAGTACTCGTAATTCGTTGTTGTCATCCTTTTTAACCTCTGTCTCTTTGTCATCGGTTTGTCTGTCAACATTTTCTTGCTTTGAGCTTAAACGGAAGTGGAGCATTTGTTTCCGCAACAGAGTTTTAAAACGGTACACCTGTTCTTACAAAAAGTTGCTAAAGAGGCAATAGCATGGTTCCGAATTCTCGGTTATTTGTAGATACATCTTTAAAACGTATCAAAATCGCATATCTATACTTCTATAGTATATATGTATAGTATAGTATAGGCTGTCACATACAAGTCGTGTGTGCGCAGCTACCGCACTTATGTGCCGCTAGCAGCCGGTCAGTTTGCGTTTGTTTGTACTTCATGCCACTGTATAAGGCCTGTATGCAGTTCTCAAGAAAAGCTAAAATTCCATACAAAATGACGTACAAGAAATGGCTAAGAAATTTTTTGAGTCAAATTTCCTTCAGACAGTACGCAGTTCTTAAGCAATTTGCTACGCTTTTTACTACGGTTTTCTAAAGTTTTTTGTGAAAAAAGAGCACAAGGCAACCCAGGTTTGCAACAGAAATATATGCCCGTTCCATTATTTCTTGAGGAAAGAGTGAGGCAACAGGCTGTGCATTATCAAAAATGTCAAAATTCCTTGGATACACACACGAAATAATGGCAAATTTTTCTTGACCAATTTCTTGGGAGCTGCATACCAGCCTTTAGACAGTAACCAACCTTTTTGGGTTGTTGTTGTAGTAGTCGTTGTTGTTGTAGTTATATTCACTCCTGAGGAAGGCACGGGGTTGTGTGCTGCTATTTAATGGCCTTCCTCAGACTTTTTCTTAGATTTCAGGGTTGTGTGCTGCATTATTATTATATAAATAAATTTAAGCATTTGACAAATCGTGATTTTATTAAAAGAAAATTATAAATGGTGTTGAAAAACCAACCAAACGCTCGTGCGAAAACTCTATTTTTGTGTGTTGTTAAATTTATACATGGCGTAACGTATGTAGATTTGTGCTTAGATTAGCAAAGGTTATTCTTTTTTTTCGGGAAGTGGACCAGGGATCGATCTATTCAAAAAATCGTATATATCGTCCGATTTACTTGAAATTTGGCAAACAGGTAGCTTTTTGCCGAGATTAGCATATAAGAACCTTTTTCAGGTAAGTGGACCAGGGACCGATCTATTCGAAAAAACTTCTTTATGGTCCTATTTGCTTGAAATTTGGCGCATAGGTAGCTTATTGTCCGGATTAGCGTATAGCGACACTTTTTCTGATAGGTGGACCAGGGACTGATCTATTCGAACAAATTATACATATGGTCCGATTTGCTTGAAATTCGGTACGCGTATTATAGATATACATAGAATAGAATTGAATGATTTCCCAATTCTGGCAGAGCTGATGGTATTGCTCAACGTGATTTTTTACGGCCATATGTGTTTCGCGGGGATACCAAATTCAGACGTCGCGGCATAAAGGCAACATCTTTTCGTGCTGTCGAAAACGGCTTTGAAATCGACAAATTGATGGTGTGTGTCGATCCTATTCTTGCGTGTCTTTTCCAAGATTTGGCATATTGTCAATACCTGGTCTATGGTAGATTTTCCAGGCCTAAAGCAACACTGATAAGGTCCAATCAGTTCGTTGACGGTGGGCTTCAGTCTTTCGCACAATACACTCGATAAGACCTTATAAGCTATGCTTAGAAGGCTGATTCCGAGGTAGTTGGCACGAATGGCGGGGTCGCCTTTCTTGTGAATTGGTCAGAGCACACGTAAATTCCAGTCATCGAGCATGAGTTCATCTGCCCATATTCTGCATAAGAGTTGATGCATGCACCCTATCAGCCCTTCGCCGCCGTACTTGAATAGCGCGACTGGTAGGCCGTCAGCTCCAGCCGCTTTGTTGTTCTTCAGCCGCGTAATCGCTATTCGTACCTCGTCATAGTCAGGCGGTGGGATAACGACTCCATCGTCAACGACTGGGGGCTCGGGTTCGTCTTCTACCCTACTTTTAGTGCTGCTACCATTCAGTAGGGTGGAAAAGTGTTCCCTCGATAATTTAAGTACACTCTGGACATCGGTCACTAGGTCGCCATTGTTGTTCTTACAGGAGTTCCCCTGGTCCTGAAACCTTCCGTAAGTCGCCTAACCCTCTGGTAAAATTTTCGGGCGTTCTCCCTATCGGCCAGCACCTCAAGATCTTCGCACTCAGGTATTTCGGCCTCTCTCTTCTTATTGCGGCAAATACGTATCGCTTCATTCTTCAGTTCCCTAAAACTGTCCCACATGGCTCACGGTGCGCCCGATCGCAACGTGGCCCTATAGGCGGCGTCTTTTTTATCTGCGGCATCCTGACATTCCTCATCGTACCAGTTGTTCTTTCGGGCTCGCTGATATCCAACTACTTCTTCGGCGGCGGTACTTAATGTTCGGGAAATGTTGTTCCACTTTTCGCGTATGTCGGATTGTTGAAGAGTGCTCTCAGAGAGCAGATGTGTTAGTCGTGTGGCGAATATATTGGTCGTCTGTTGTGATTGGCTCTGGTTGTGACGTGTATCTTGGCTACAGATAGTGGTCCGAGTCGATGTTTGGCCCTCGTAGTGTACGTACTTCTAAAACGCTAGAAGCATGCCTTCCGTCTATTACAACATGGTCGATTTGGTTTCTCGTTTTTCGATCTGGAAACAGCCATGTAGCTTGGTGGATGTTTTTATGCTGGAACTTAGTACTACATATTACCATGTTTGGGGCCCCGGCGAAGTCGATCAGCCTCAGTCCGTTCTCGAACGTTTCGTCGTGGAGGCTGAATTGTCCGACAGTGGCGCCAAAGATCCCTNAACAGCCATGTAGCTTGGTGGATGTTTTTATGCTGGAACTTAGTACTACATATTACCATGTTTGGGGCCCCGGCGAAGTCGATCAGCCTCAGTCCGTTCTCGAACGTTTCGTCGTGGAGGCTGAATTGTCCGACAGTGGCGCCAAAGATCCCTTCCTTGCCCACCTTGGCATTAAAATCCCCGAGCACGATTTTGACATCGTGTCAGGGACAGCGCTCATATGTACGCTCAAGCGCTCATATAAGAGATCCTTGGACGCCGCGTTCTTCTCCTATATCGGGGCATGGGCGCAGATGAGCGAGATGTTGAAGAATCTTTTTGATGCGGAGATGATGGCTAGACGTTCGTCCACCGGCGTGATCGCCAGTACTCGGCGACGGAGTCTCTCTCCTACCACGAATCCAACACCGAATTTGCGCTCCTTTACCTACCAACTGTAGTAGACATCGCAAGACTTCACAATTACTTTTCCTTGTCACGTCTATCGCATTTATTGGATGGCGGTGATGTCAGCCTTTGTCTTCCCGAGGACATCAACCAGCTGGGCAGAGGCACCTTCCCCGTCCGGATATTCCAGGTGCATACTCACCGAGGCTTGTTGGAATTTTGCATTTGGTGGGATTTTAACGTGGCGAAACCCAAACCCAGCGTACGCGAAGTTTTACCCTTCTCACTTTAGCTCGCTCCCAATCGGGTGTTTGGTTGCTACCCAGAGGATACCTGGATATAAATATCCGGACGTTGTGAGCTGCGATTTGAACCGTACGCTCAAGAATCACTGGCCACTCCCAGGTGAATGGCAGTCAAAAGTTTCCCAGTTCTGTCAATTCAAAAAGCTAAATAATCTCAATAATATCAATAATGGTTTTCAGAAATTATGACTGCAATCTCAGCGTTCGTGGAGAAAATCGGCATATGAAAGGGAGTGTTGGCAGAGAAAAACTGTCAGCTTTTCCCGTCTTTTGCTCTTCTTTTGAACTCGGAAATTCTTCCGGGGTACAATCTAGTGCAATACGTGGAAAAATCTCTTTGGTTACGATTGAAACACGAAAGGCGATGCATAAATGCAAATGCAAAGATCCGCAACAAACAGTTGTTTTTTGCGTCAGACGATGTGGGGACTTTTAATTCGATGAAGTGCATCATAATCAATCATAATTTTGAGTTTTTTGTTAGTTACAGCCTTTTGCATTTCAGTTAAAAATGTTAGTAACAGACGAAAAGTTCTCCATGGAACTAGTATTTTCATTTTCCAAAAAATCGATTTATGAATCATAAGAATAAATCTTTTTTGTCACAATACAACGAATGTTTTTTATTTATGTACATTCCTTTGTTTTAGCTACCTGTATAAATTTTATTAATAAAGAAAGGGTTTTATAGGCCTCAATTAGGATTGAAATTAATTTAGGCGGTGTCCGCAAAGCATAGTAATGGTATCATAGCAGCCTTTGGTGCGAACTCGTTTGGACACCACTGTTCTATAAGCTTAATACTTTCGATTGGTATATAGTTTGTTCATTAAACAAATGAGTACAAAATTAAAAAAAATTATATTAATTTTAGAATATTTAATTAAAAATATCCTGCCCATGATTTTTTCAGCCAACCTACTCGCGAAATATTTACTAACACGTTAAATTTTATATAAAATTGATTTCACCCATTAAACAGATGGGTGAAGGTCGTGCCTTTGTCGACTATACATTTCAGATGGTAATGATTATATGAGTATTCGCCGTTATTGCTGTGATTGCCCAAATGGTAACCGTACAGTTGGTTGCCATTCTCATGTAGCAGCTGTAATTTATTATTTAACGTATGGACGATATTTTTATACCTTTCATGAGCATGAAATGGTATTATAACTTTGGTCCGATGTTTGTAAGTACCAGAATAAGAAGAGATAGACCCATTAAAATGTATACTTAAATGATCAGAACGGCGAGCTGAGTCGATTTAGCCATGTCCGTCTGTCTGTCTGTCTGTCCGTCTGTTTGTATGCAATCTAGTCTCTCAGTTTTCGAGATATGCGGATCAAATTTGGTAGGTGGGTGTATTTTTATAATGTACTAATCATTTGTCGGAACCGGAAGAATCGGACCACTATAACATATAGCTCCCATACAACTGATTGTTCAGATATGAGATTTTTCGTTACAACTTCTCCATTTATGCAGCTGGGAACATGGCATTCCGCAATATTTCCATCCATTATCAAAAACATGCTTACAGTGAAAATGGCGAAGATCGGGTCGCTATAACCTATAGCCTCCATACAACCGATTGTTCAGATTCGAGATTCTTTGTTATAACTTCTCCATTTATGCAGCTAGGAACATGAAATTTTGTATTACTTCTACCCATTATCAACAGAAAACTTAGAGTAAAAATTACAAAGATCGGGTCACTATAACCTGTAGCTCTCATACAACTGATTGTTCAGATATAAGATTTTTCGTTATAACTCCTCCATTTATGTAGCTAGACACATAATTTGCACTGTTGTCACTTATTATCAAAATAATACTTTCAGTGAAAATGGCGAAGATCGGGTCGCTACAACCTATATCCACCATACAACTGATTTTTCAGATATGAGATTTTTTGCCATAACTTCTTCATTTATACAGCTAGAAACATCAAAATTTGCACAGTTTTCACTCATTACTAACAGAATACTTACAGTGAAAATAACAAAGATCGGGTCACTATAACATATATCTCCCATACAACTGATTGTTCAGTTATGAGAATTTTCGTTATAACTCCTCCATTTATGCACCTAGGAACATGAAATTTTGCAATACTTCCACCCATTAACACCAGAATATACAGTGAAAATAACAAAGATCGGGTCACTTTTACATATAGCTTCCATACAACTGATTGTTCAGATATGCGATTTTTTGTTATAACTACTCCACCTATGTAGCTCGAAACATGAAACTTCGCCCTATTTTCACTCATTATCAACAGAAAGTTTACAATAAAATTAACATAGATCGGGTCACTATAACCTGTTTATTGCCCCCATACAACTGATTGTTCAGATATGGGGTTTTACTGTAAAACTCCTTTATTTGGACAGCTAAAACCGATAAATTTCGTAAGCTATTTTTTAAATAATAATACAAAGTCTACTGAGAAAATCGTCAAAATCTATGCTGTATAATCATAATCTCTTGTACCACTGATTGTTCAGATACCAGTTTTTGCGATATATGTATCTCCTTTATGTAGGAAGCTAAACCCATTAAATTGTGTTACCGGTTTACGTACCGATCACACAGTAGTCAAAATCACTTAGACTGGTGCTATATAAGGTATCTTCCATACCTCTGATTGTTTAGATATGATTTTTTATATATGTATCTCCTCTATCTATGCCTGCTGTGAATATATAAATTTATTCAAATGCAGTAATCTGTTAAAGTAAAATTTTCAGATGCTCATGAAAGGTATGAAGTCTTCGGTATAGCCGAAGACAGCGCTGCTCTTACTTGTTTCAAGTTATTTACGACATTTATCATTTCCAATTTGTATTTTGTACAACGTTTGAAATGGCAAAAGTTCAGGAATAATACGTAAGAAAAAAGTAATGTAGCAACTCTTGTAGGCAAATTGTATGATCTATTATTTTGGACTGCATACTTTTTCGCCTACACTTACCATTTGCGAGAAAGTGCAAAATAACGATATTTTGAACCGTTGATCTTGAATAAATTGTTTAGCACTCGTGAGATCATTGGGGACTTCTGGCATTGTAAATTGAAATGCTACTATTATTCATATGGTTCCCCACCAACAACTCCTACATAAATACTGTTGAGTGGCATTAAGACAATTTTTTCTTTCGTATTTAATTAATTTCACAATTCAATAACATGCGTGTTCACTTTAATAACAGCATAGCTGGGTTTGATGCTGTTTCTTTTTTTCACTACGCTTCAATGGAAAGTAAATCAACTGGTAAAATCAAAATGCAGGAATGAAACGAAATTTAAAAACTAACCGACCAACCTCTGCACTAGGGGTTCCCAATCTCTTAAGATAATGGGGCAAACCTCACTAAATACACTTCATATTATGGAACCCCAAAGGTACTACAATTTAAATATGATTAAAAACTTTTACAACACTGAGGGGAAAAAACATTAAAATCAAATGGAAACGTAATTGATCTTACTATAAACGTCAACAAAAGTACTGTATATTGGTAAATATTCAATTCAATGACGCGCATATTAAGCATCCGTGAAGTGAATAATCAAGACAAAAACTAAAAAAAAAATTTTTAATTTGCATGTTGCCTGCAGTGGAATTCGAACCCTGACCATCTCTGGATTTCAACAAATTGTGGCAAGTATCTTTGAGCATTCATTTACACCATATAAATTTGCTTTCAAATGTTGAATTTCCATTAACACCACAGCACGCGATTTGTACGGACAAAAATCCGGGATTTGTAATTTGCACTGACGGCAATAACAGGAACTCCTTTTTTTGACCGGTATTGGCTATATTTCGTTTTTTATTTAATAATTAATATTTTTTTATGAATGTCTAGCTCGTTATATATATAACATCACGCGATAGTAAATTTTTAGCATAAATATCAATATATTCGGGAAACCATGGGTCTTTAGTTTTTCACTCTGGCGTCAGTAATTCAAAATTGATTTAAAAAATTCAGAGAAATGTGCTTAAAGAAAAAGTATGGGTATAAAATTAAAGCGGAAATCCTGTAGAATTTAAACAGACTCAAGTTTTTGGTGCAGAAGGACTGGTAAGTATTGAAAATGTTCTTTTATAATTTTATCCTTGAAATTTCGCAATATTTGTTTTTGAAAAAGTTATATGTTAAGAACTTTTCTAAACTCGATAACACCCTCGAATTTCGTCCTTCTAACTTTATCAGCTTAAAAAATTACCTATTCGTCCTTGTGAATCCAAAAAAATATATTTTTTTTAGATTCTAAAGAAATTTCCTCTTGCATTTGGTGCCTATATTTTTATTCTACATTGCATTGAATTTTTTAAATAATTTTTGGAATTAATCATATCTTTGAAATTAAAAAGTGCTTTGGACATCAGAGAGAAAAAATAAAAACGCCACTTTAAATAAAAGAGTATGTTTCAAGCCCATTTATTTATTATTTATTTTATGGTAGGAGAGCTTCTCAGACAATATAGAAGCAATTTTTTCGATTTAAGTTGTTGAAAAGTAATGAATAACCAAATCCAGGGACTAATCCCGGGATCCCGGGATTGTGATAACGACATCCCGAGATCCCGGGATCGGAAAAATCTGAAAAATTAACATACCTAATACGGACCCTGCAGCAAAATTTAGGGGCAGTCTGACAAAGCGCTAGTTCCGCCCTACAAATTTCAGAACTGTCTCTGAACTACTGCAAAAGGGATGCAGAGCTGGACGGTCGAAACTCATATGTCGCTTGATGCGCTGTCAGCAATGTTACTCATCCTAGTCATGTGAAAGCTGACAAAAGAGGAACAAATGTACTATACTACATTTTTTCGATTTGTTTACACCCTAATACTAATAGCAAACTCTTTTCGTTTATTTAATATGTAATTCTCTAGTTTATGAGACAACTGCTAATATTTACAAAAAAGTCGTTATTGGTAAGACTAACGTCATTTTTATACATATACTAGTCAATTCCCGCTTGCTTCGCAGCGCATAATAAGAACCTTTGCGTGAGTCAATGCAAAAATAGCGCTTAACGGCAAAAACGCTATGCAAAGGAAAACAAATTAAACGACTAAAGAGCAGAATCCACCTCACACACGGGCCAAGAATAGTAGCGCTGTGATGCCACATGGAATACTAATCGCTTTCGATGTCATGAGCTTTACCGATGTTCTTATTTCCAACTGTGAAATCTCTTCCAAGCGTGCAAAATCTTCTATGGTCTTGCAACTACAACATTGGTCCGGTGCGTAAGCCAATAAAGGTGCTTATAAGGAAACCTAAGAGCGTTTTCCGTTACAGGAGGGCAAAGAATCCTTGCTATCCCAAAGGATGAAAAGTTTTGCCGTACATTGGCTAAATGACTCGTGTGAACTCTTGAATATCGTTGAAACGGAGCCATTGATATACCTACCGCGCTCCTTCTTGGACGGTTGTGGTCGAATCTTTCTTTGTCGATTCGCTACTTTTAAAATTCGTCTTAATATATATGAACTGGTTTCTATCAGTCTTACTGCTGCAATAACGGCCGCCCCGAGCAATTTCCTCAATCGGAGGTAAATGCAAGATCGCATTAAGGGTGTATGAGGGCGTCAGAAAAAGTGCGCTTCCACAATTTCATTTAGCCATCTGAAAAGTAAACACATAGAGTTTCTATATATTTGCGCAGCAGCGCCATCCATTGGATAAATTTTCTGCAAAATAAGCGATATGAGAAATTCAGTTTGTATGGGAGGTGCCACGACGTGCGTCGTGAGCACAGTATTAATAACATATCGTCGTTTAAAGTACAAAACCCAGCGATCGGACTTTTGCCACATTGTGGTAGATCTACCACTTTTTTGAGCATCTACCACACATTCGCATTTTTGAGTAGATTTTTTCCTCGACACAATGTTTTTAATTTTTTTTTTTAATTTTAAGAGCAAAATTGTCGAACGGGAGGATAAAGAAACTGTCAGACAGTCAATTTTCTCAATATTAAATTTTTCGACAGGAAATGTGATTTCATGTTGTTAAACTGCAAAATATAGGATCTATAAAAAGAAATAATGGAGAAAATGTTAAAAATCGGCGATATTTGTGAAAGTATTAGCAAATTTCAGTACATCATAAGTTTCTGAGGCGTTGTTTACTTTTAATTAAGAATTGTCAAACCGGAAAAACCCAAGTGTTCGCTACATCGTGATGTAATAAAAAGAAAAGCTGGCAGCACTCCGCAAGGTCGCAGAAATCTCCCAAAATTTGTTCGAAGAATATCCTTATATGGAAGGAACTGCTTTACACTGTCAAGTGAACAATTGCTAAAACTCAACGCAATTTTTAGCAACTTCAAATTTGCACTTTATTATACAAAAATTTTAAGTTTTGTTTAGAGATTCTAATTAAAGAGTTTGCAATTGCAGAATTTTTGTAATTTTTGTACAAAGTTTGATGCGAAACCTGAGATCCACCACATTTTTCGAAATCTACCACATTTTTTCCAGATTCCGCGTATGTGAGGTTGCATAAATTATTTTCTAGAGAGTAAAAACACTTATATTTTAAAATGGTTCTCTTTTTTATAAAACAATCGCATTTCTGGCTAGTATATTTCAACACGAATGAATAAGGCTTGAGCCAAGAGCTTCGTTGAGCATATCCAATTTTTGGCAAAAAATTTCAGTTACGCGGTTTTGCAGAACGACGATACGCGGTTTTGTACTTTAAACGACGATATATACATAGCTGTAAAAAATTTCAGTACGTTGGCTTAAGCGGTTCTAGCGATAAGCGGTATGAGAAGTTAAGTTTGTATGGGAGGAGCCACGCCCCCCTTTCCAATATCTGCCACTTTACGCCATAAGTACGCTACTGATAACATATGCAGCTATGTTAAATTTCAGGACATTAGCATAACCGGTTCCAGAGATAAGCGATATGAAAAATTCAGTTTGTATGGGAGAGGCCACGCCCCTTTTCCAAAAGCTCCCAGTTTTCGCCATAAGTAGGGTATTTACAATTTATGCATCCGTGCGAAGTGTCAGTTCCCGAGCGTAGTTGGTTTGAGAGATACATATATTGGTGCCCTCAAAAAAGGGGCTTCAACATTTTATTGTGACGAATGTATATATATCTTCATTTTCGTTGTTGGTGTTTCCACAGAGTAGGAGTGTGATGTTATGTGGAACGACTTTCTGTCGTCCATTGTCAAATTTGGTTTGGAGACAAACCGGTTTCGGCGTTGTGCCATATTCAGTATCATTTTTCGTTCTATAACTTTTATCAATTTTCTTAGCGTTAACTTCGAAGTTACATACGTTTTTCTGATTTACTTTGTTTACTTATGGGGCTTTCATGCAAATTGCTAGACATTCTATGTAAAATATACATATCATCAATAAAAAAATCTCGACCTGCTAGAAAAAATATGTATTTTAATTTCGCAGGCCTCTGTTATCTTCGCAGCGTCATCCAATACGGGTTTTTAATCTAGCGGCGGCATCTTCCTAGTCGCGAGGGAATACTGTGGGTTCATATAGTGACATCTCGTGGCGTTTTCTGTCTCCTGCTTCATCTTAGACATCGACTATGATTACTCGGCCGTGCTATCATAGTAGCACAATGCCACTAGTATTACTTACAAATAAAATACGAGCAGGAATTTCAAAATTTCAAAATTTCAACCCTGTTTGTGTGAAATATTTTATTTTTGTCAGTATTTTTCTTTTTATCAATCTATGTATTTATTTTTGTATGTATATCTTGTCAGAACCCCACCCTGGCTTTATGTTCCTCAAAACGTAAATTAGTGCAAAACAAATAGCTCTTTAATCATAAAATGAATTATTTTTTATTTACAAAATTGTATGCATTCTTATTTAATTACAGCATTTACTATACTTCTTGCAACCAGCTCAAAACTAACCACATTTGTTCTAGCCTGGAGGTGACCATTTTTGAACTATCTAGGAACTGTTGTTATATGAACTGTTTCAGAACTATCTAAGCCAGACTCAGTTCAGAACAAGTTCAGAAGTTCTGCAGAGGGCGACAATTGTCACTTCGTAGGACATCGCCATGTTAATAAAGACAGTTGAAATCATTGAGTTGAGATAGATGAAGAACCAGCACCGTCCCTTGTCGCCGCCCAGTAGAAATCGGTTGTATGCATTCATGAAGTGATTCCAGATTGTGGGTAATTGCCCTATTTGAGGGATATTTTGCAACAAATATTATTAAAAGGGAAAAAGGGACATTTCAAACAAATAAGGGATTTTCTTTTGATGCAGTTATTGTTGCATAATTGATTCAAATTCAAGAATATTCGACATTCTTACGTAATTAATCTTTCTGAAGATCTGATGTGGAGTGAAATGGTATATAATTGTTAAAAAGTATAAGGACAATTTCGAAAATTTTCTTACGTTAACCAATTCAAGCGCTGAGTAAGAAAGAATCCTTTCAGTTGTAACTGGTGTTTCATTTAAAAAGCGGAACAAATTATCTGATGAAATGGTTAATAGCACATGAATGTGCTTCAATTTTAAAGTCACCGAAAAATTTTTTTAGGCCCTTAGTGAGTGAGCAAAAAAATGGAAGTGAAGCGGTCGGCCCCCGGCAGGCAATGGCAAACCTTCTATTCCTGCCATGAAAAACAGCTTCTCATAAAAATACACTCGCCATTCGGAGTCGGCGTAAAACTGTAGGTCCCTCCCCTTTGTGTGACAACATCAAGGGGCACGCCACAAATTGGAGGAGAAGCACATGTGTGTAAGCGCCAATTATTATTATTATTATTTTATATGAATTATACTTCTTTACTACTGAAACATGTATATGTTTAAATTCGTTGGAAAATTTGTGGGATAAATTTTTAAGCTGTGGGTAAGTGAGGGATTTTTCCCCCATTTTCGTGGGATTTTTAACAGAGAATGTCTGGCATCACTGGTATGCATGCTGTATGAGTGAAGTAGTGTGAACAATTCATACGGTCATGAAATTCCACAAATAAATTCACATTCTAGCGAACTGCAAGCGAACGTATGTTGTAGTTGTTTTAAGTACATTTCTTGATAAATCTGACTACTATACAGCAACGGGCTTTTTGTAATATTTTCAGTCTTGCACAAAAATTTTAGTGAACTGATGTTTTGTTCGATAATATTTTCAGCACTAACGGGCTTTTACAAGATATGCATTTGCATATGGAAATGCTTCTTTTTTGTATGTACCATATATTAAAATGTATCAGAAAGTAGCATTTACATATGGGGATACATAGCTTGTAATAATGCTTTAATACAGTTCCACTAATGCATTTTTGTATGTTTGAAACATGAATACAGCCACATGCATACAGCAGTAGTACAAGTGTATGGTTAAAGTACTCATACGCCCTGAGAAACCACACGTGTTAAATGGAAATGAAGGTTCATTTATACTGGCATGTATACAGAGCAGCAAGTTTATGCCACCAACAGAGATGTCGTATGCATAAAATTTCTACTGAGCGCTCTGCATGCCTGGGATGTGTATGAACACGTACAAATTTTTGTATGAAAATATTAGGTTTGTTCCACACATACGCGTTCCACAAGTAAGTTTTGGAGTTTATTTGATATACGCTGATAGTTTGAACTTTGCTCGAAGTTTTCTACAAGTAGCTTGTGGAACAAACCTATTATTTTTAAATACGAACATTTTTAAACGATAATCATAAATAAAGTATTCATTTTTACTATGCATTATTTCCCTCAGGAAAGAGGAAGAGTCAACATACTTTAACTTTGAATGTGAAGAATGAATTGCTTCACTGTTTTATTAATTATTACTTTATAGTTCGGTATTATGTCTGAACGTTGTGTGCGCATTTCTGGGGTAGCGTCCAATTTCGACCTGAATTTGTTTTTAGTATAAGTGTAAGTGTAATACGTTGTGACATAGGGAAGCAAAGTTAGGATAGCCTTTTTAGCTACTTCGAATATTCACTCCTAACACTAATCCCAAACTCGCTCAGAGCCACTGACTTCTAATGCATGTTTCAATGTCGAAGTTCTTTGAAGATCTACGAATACTTTGTAAATGAATTTTGATCCCAGTCGATATCACTACTACAATCCGAAAAATAATCTGAGAAAGATATCAGGAGTTTTACCAATTGCCCAGGTATGACATTTTCCATTTCATTTGGTAATTCATAGCGTTTTTTTGTAGAAAATTGTATAAAAGTAGAAAACAATCAGTGATTTGTTTTCCACATAGGGTATCCTGAAATTTAATCTTCTGTTAAAGGATGATAATTCGTCTTTCGCCAAAAATACGGTTCTTGATTTTCCCTGCAAAAATGTAGTAATTTCACTGATCTTTCCGAAAATGTAATAAACGGATATTCGAATAAAATAATAATATTTTGGCGCTTGCACGCTAAGTGCTTGGCCGAGCTTCTCCTCAAATTTGTAGCGTGCGTGTTGATGGTGTTACAAGAATGGACGGACCTACAGTTTTACACGGCCTTCGAACATTTTTTCTATATTTTCTGCGATTTTCCTTTGACCAGGGCTCGAACCCTTCGCCTACAGCGGCCAACAACACGTACAAGTTCAAAAAAAAAAACAATCTGACAAGCGCAACGCTCAACACTCTCTTGTAGGTATGGCACTCAGTACGCCAATCATACCAACTACGAGTACATATACTCGAAAATAGATAATTGCGTCTCGGTAATACTGTTTATTGAAACTCAAACCGACTGCCGACCGCTTACTCATACCGAATTTTAAGCGATGATAAACCAACCAGCCCTGATTTTCACTTATGTATCTGTTAAATTATTTGACTGCCAAAAATTAATCATTTCACGAAACCCTGGTGACTTTTCTACAGAAACCTTGGGTTCCGCGGAACCTACTTTAGGAAGCTCTGCTCTGCACATCTGCATGTAGTGGCGATGCAAGAATGATTGAATACAAGATTGCGCCGATCAGAGAGGATTTTTGAGAATAACTTTTGTGTGACGTCACACTGGTGCAATTGCGAGAGAGAAATGCCAAAACGTGAGCAAGAATGGAAGAAGAAGAAAAAATGTTGCAAGGAAAACGTAAACAAGTTGCACCAGTGTGACGTCATGCAAACAACTATTCCGTCAAATTCGTTAAGAGAGGAATAGCGGTCCGAGATCGGCGCAACCTTTGTATTCTCTCAATCGTGGTATTTACCTATCGTTGTACATAAATATGTATGTATAAATGCGTTTAGTTCACCCAATGTGCCGCTACTACTACATACATATGTATAAATTGCCACTGAGCAAAACTACTTGAGAAAAAATCATTAGTTTAATAGCACGAGTGCAACACCGTACACGTGATAGAAGGAAAACTTCTTAAAAAAAAGCACAGGTGTGCGCCCCACACCCAGTAGAAATCTTAACAACAATTAAGCTACGAGGCAATCAGACGAATACAGTTGTTTATTGTATCCAAAGTTGGTACCAAGTTGATAAGTTTTTATCATTTCTCATATTATTTTTTATTTTTAATTTTTTTCGAATACATATCATCCTTGATATCATCATATCCTTGATCATCCTTTTTCGCTTTATCCCGTATTCGAAAAACTATGTGTTTCAATGGACACATCGATTTGAATACATAATTTAGATTTAGAGAATATTTTTAGCAATTTATTTGAGAAAAATAAAACATTTAGTTTATTGTTTGTATTTTCGTCGATTTTAAATTTGCTACCGCAAAATAATTGATATCAAATAAAACACCTCTTTGAGGTAAAATTTTCCAGTGACGAAAGCTGAACTAGAAACACAAAATTTTTGATATCAATTTCGTGACGAAAATTATACGCATTTTTTAACTGCCTTTAAAAAGTACGGAAAATCTTTTTTTATTTATTCGGAACGTTGCGAATTTCCGTTTACTGCTAGACACACAATTAAAAAAAAAACAGAACAGATATAGTAAAACTGCATTTTTAGTTTTTTACTCTGACGTGAGGATTTTTTTTCAAAAGACTTTGAAATTTTAAAGATATGATTAATTCAAAAAATTATAAAAAATTGCGCGCAATGTGGAATAACTATATGGGTACCAAATGAGAGAGAAAATTCTTTAGAATTTAAAAACCATGAAGATTTTTAGTTTACAAGGACGAGTAGGTATTGAAAATTCGCTTTAATAAATTTTATCTTGTTAAGTTAATAATGTGCGTATATTAATCCTCAGGTAATAATTATATTATATATATTGCCAATTTTCAAGGATATTTGAGGACAAAATTTCTAAAGGACATTTTCTATACCCATTCCTCCTTATGGACCAAAAAATTTATTCTGTTGTAATTCTGCAGAACTTCTTCTTTTATTTGATATCCCTATTGTAATCCTACACTGCACTGAATTTTTTGAAATAATCATATTTTTTAAATTTCAAAGTCCTAATAATTTACTTATAGTTTCGAGAATATATAAATTTTTTTGTGTGTAAAATTTACTGTCGCACGGTTTTATTACAATCTACCCCGAAAAAATATATTTTTGTGTTTGTTCTTGAAAATTAATTTAAAGAATTAAGGGAAAGTTATTTTAATTGTACTGTATTTTTTTAACTATCATTTTCAGTGAAATGCCACCAAAAAAATCTAACCTCAACAATGCCCATAGCTGTGAGGCATGTCATCAACTCAAACCACGAACATCGTGATGAACGTCTCGGCTACAAAGAGAAAGATCAAAAGTGGCGCGTGAACAAAATTAGCCAGAAGTCGAGCACAGGATTAAGGGAGACAGCAAACCAGTCGCGTATTAATACGCGTGTATTTTTTCGCCTTGCGTTCGAGTAATCCCCAGACATTAATTACCCAAAGATTGCCATCGGTCGGATGGATCAAATATGCCGATCCTGTCAGGTATTGAAATTCCGCCATGAACCATCGGGTATATGTTGTTCATCACGAATATTGGTTTTTTACCTCTTCTCCTTCCGCCGGAGCCTTCTGTCTGGTGAATCTGATGAAACTGATAATCAGTGAGGGGTTCCGTATTCGCCATTGCTTTCAAAAACATATAAGGCCCATATTAAGTCGAATATTGCAGTTCCCTCAAATCCATTAAATACATACTTAAATAAAGGCAGTGACTTGGCCGTCTTTGAAATGCGTGATATTAACAAAAATTACGAAATAACACAATATCAAATGGCAGATACATCAGCAGCAACGAAACAAATATGGCGTATTTTTAGTTTTCCAATCCTTGATAGAGATCCAGCTGTACAGCATCTTAAGGTGCATCTTGAAAACGGTCGATGTGTTTATTTCACTGAAGAGAATGTTATTCAAAGAGCATTAAACCAACAAAAACAACACGCTATTTTACATGGAACAAATCAAGTAAACGATGGGATCCACGTAAAAAAGGAGTAGCACATGCGTCAATCGCAGGCATAAGGTTTGTATAGTATCTTCTCCAGTAAAATATTGCAGCGGGAGCGTAAAAGCAAAATAGAGCGTAAAACTGAGAAGAACAGAAAACTAGCAGAAAAAGTTATTGAACACAAAACTAGTAAAAATTTGCAAGTGAATAGTTGTTGCACCGTTTTGATATCAGTTTGAAATTAGTTTTAAACTCTATGCCTTACACACAAGCATTTTTTATTTGCAAATAACTAAATCACGCAAATAAGTATCGATTAGTGGCACTATTTGCAAATAAGCGCAAGGCGCCGTCATTCTTAGGTTTATTTTCTTTTTCGATGGTCATCTTATTGCCTTTTTATAATCAAGACGTTGCCATTTTTAACTTTACTTTCCTTTTCGATGGTCATGTTATTGCCTTTTTATAATAAGGCAATATTAAAGACTTTTTCACCATCGAATAAACAATGAGTTAGGTATTTGCAAATTATTTTTATTTGCAAATAGCTTACGTATAAACGTAGTATGACAGAAGGACAAAGAACTTTGTTTATTCCAAAAATACGATTAAACAAAAAATGTGATATAATTCATATGAAGAAAGTAATATTCACAAAATATTTATACTTATGAAAAGTCTAACAAAGAGCGCTAATAGTTTGATAATTATCGCATGGTTTTTAATATGTTGAAAACATTGCTGGAAAACCTTAAAATGTTTGCATGGACCACCATTCCACCAACAAATTTGCGTTATTGTCGTTTGTGTTATTTAGAAATATATTTGTTTTAGGTACATAGCAAGGTGAAAGTTTCGTGCAAATTTGAGCACTCGACATTAGGGCATCATTGATGGAATTCAAGAGCTTCATATGTGACGTCACATTGGTGCAATTGCGAGAGAGAAATGCCAAAACGTGAGCAAGAATGGAAGAAGAAGAAAAAATTTTGCAAGGAAAAACGTAAACAAGTTGCACCAGTGTGACGTCATGCAAACAACGATTCTGTCAAATTCGTTAAGAGAGGAATAGCGGTCCGAGATCGGCGCAACCTTTGTATTCTCTCAATCGTGGTGGCGATGGCATATCCAAGTGCTCAGAGTATGAACGTGCATACTAGGAGAGGGTATCGTATATTCGCTGGCATGGAATTTTTGCGATACATTTTAAAGAGAAGACATACATACATATGTATCAAGAATGATTGAATACAAGATTGCGCCGATCAGAGAGGATTTTTGAGAATAACTTTTGTGTGACGTCACACTGGTGCAATTGCGAGAGAGAAATGCCAAAACGTGAGCAAGAATGGAAGAAGAAGAAAAAATGTTGCAAGGAAAACGTAAACAAGTTGCACCAGTGTGACGTCATGCAAACAACGATTCTGTCAAATTCGTTAAGAGAGGAATAGCGGTCCGAGATCGGCGCAACCTTTGTATTCTCTCAATCGTGCATATGTATATAAGTGCACGGAATAGCATAAGGCTGGGAGTAAAAGGGAGTTAGATGTAAGCAAATAGACACACACAGTTATCTGCATTTGTACACATTTTTTAGAATACCCTTTCATACCACCATACAAACGAACATCCACACTCCCCAGCACATGGTCCTGCAATCACTCATTCTTTCGTCCATTTATGCGCTCATCGCTCGCTTGACTGACTGCTTAGCAGCTGCATTACGTTAAAATGACTGGGAATTATTGTGCGCTTGGACGATGGTCGGTCGATTCATTGCTTTGCCAAAGTTGGTGGATACGCTAGCCGGTTGACTGCGACTCACGAGCTCACGGCCGTATGAACAATGCAAGCGGATGCTTAGCTGGCAGATGTGCAGCAAGGATGTCAGCGCAAGTGTCAGTATTTCGAAATCGTTGTAGTTTTACAGGCTCTCCGACAGCGTTACGAGTATAGAGCTAGATGATGCTGCATAGGCTTTCATTTGCAGGAAATTAAAAATGGGCAGATGAGTGAGTGGATTAGAAGGAAAACTATATGAGAAAAGAAAAGGAGCAAAAGATTCAGCAAAAATATTCGGGTTAAATTGAGTAAATATCTGTGGGGAAAATTTTAGTTTGGCATCGCCCGGGTACAAAAAAAAGGTGGCTACGGGGGGTAGGGGGAGTTCTCCTTATTGCAAATATATATTTTTTAGCTGCCGAAGGTTTAGTTTTTAAGTTATTTGTTGTTAAAGTTTGTAAATTGCACTAACCTCTCGGCGCTATTTCACACAATAAACACTATATTTACGTACACACTTCGGCAAAATAGTTGCATTAAAACCCCGCACAATGAAATATAAACATAGTTTTTACATTTATGATGTATTTTTAAAAAATTAAGTATGTTTTTAAAATTATCACGCACTTATATATGTATACGCACATTATGAATACAGAACTGTGGATTCAACCATGGTTTCACACTGACATTAGAAGAGTGCTACCACATAATAATAATAAAAGAGAACAGTTTTTATCGTACTGGTTTTCCTGTTCAGCGTTGAATTAGTAGTAAAGGAGGGTATGGGGTTAAACACCCCCAATATATAAAAAAAATGATAAGCGCCGCAGGCGAAAATTTGTAATAAAAAATCGAGCGATTTTTTATTACAAATTTTCACTTTCTAAAATATGGTTTTAAATAATACCGCTGGCAAAAATAAAAAGACACAATATATGGTTTATAGGTATATTTCACCGCTCAATCAGTTTTACAAATGGATCCTCACGTTTTCGGGCGAGTTTTTTCCGCCACATATATTCAAACATCATATCCGCAAAGTTTTGTGGATTATTATAATTGTCTTTCGTAAAAAATCGTTTTAATACACGCCATTACGATACAATTCGTTGCGTGTGTGTACCGTCTTCTGCTACGAAGGGATTATCGGGATCGCTATGATTAACTTTCCGGTGCACATACCCATGATTAGGAAGGCAATCATACGCCTTTCAATAATCAGTACAAATAATACTCAGCCCTCAGCCGACCGAACGTTCTCAGGGCACACTTCCAACCGAATATCCTCGCTACCGTCCTCCAACATTCCAAAGACACAATGCCCCTCCACTCACCTGCCTGAAAAACAAAATCATTTAGTCGAAGGGTATTTTTCTATATAGATTTATATTACCTTTGTTCTATTTTCGCTTTCCAAACAGCAAAACTTCCTGCTGATCAATTTCGTACTATACTACTGCCTCACGACAATAGTTGTACCAATCGCAGATGGTAGCGCTGGATAAAATGGATCCCTCGATAAAATTCTCCTTCCTGACGAGAGCCTGCGGCCAGTGCGAAGCATACGTGTACATTAAGAAAAAAATATGCGGAAGCGATATCTTCGCATTTTCGAACCACGTCCCAGTGGCCCTGGAAATAGCTACCCTAGGACGGCAGACCCCTTTGCGGCATCGGAAAATGTTGACGGTGTTATTTTCCGCGGTCGACACATGCATCGGTGTCCTATGGATGCGACACAATTTATTCCGGAATATAAGGCCCTGTTCCTCGGCAAATTCTATACGCTTCTCCCGTGTATCCAATTTTTTATAAATTTTTTCAAGGTTCCACATACTTTCTACTTCAGCCACGGTCAGCACATTCGCATTCCTCGCACTAACACCACGGCTGGTGGAAGCAGGGAAGCCAACTCGTGGGGAATTCCCCGATTTGCGAGGGGAATCGGGGAAAGGACCGTTTTATGTGGGGAATTTCAGTTTATGTGGGGAATCAGGGGATTAATTGTTTTTTTTTGTCAGGAAATAGGTGTTAACTATTTTTTTTTATTTTTTGCTTCACTAATTTCATAATGAGTTAAAAAAAGTTACATAAGAAATGCAACTGCAACCCTGCAATTATGAAAATTACCGTTGACTTTTTAGAATTTTCTTTGTCACATTTCTTTTCATATAACGAATAAACACAGTTTATTTTCATATGGAAGAAAACCGCAACACCTTTGGGAAAAATATTCTAAAACGAAATTTTTTAGCCAGTTGAAACTTGCACTTTATTATACTATAAATGAGTGAGCTACGAAGCTCTAATAAATCTTTCTAGAAAATCAAATTAAACAGCTCGAAATTTTGAAGTTTGTAACTTGCATTTATACAGGTGTTCTTAAAGAATGAACCATATTAAAAAAAATAACTCAAATTAAATAACAAAAAAAGAAATAATTGTGAAAACTGGTCAAACTTCGGGTCGACTAATTTTTTTTCGACACCTGTATGTATGTAAATTTTAAATGTACATTTTTTATTCTTTATTTGTTATCTAACTTTATAAACGTTTGGGTTGGTTTATGGATACATATGCATATGAATGAGATACATATCTATGGGTGGGGAATTTTACGAAATTTCGGGAAAATTCTGGGAACTTTTTTGTGGTAATCGGGGAATTCTCAAAAATGAGTTGGCTACCCTGGGCGAAAGGTACAACAAAATCTATAAATAATACGATAAATAGTAACTACTTATATCCATGTCTGAACATAAAAAGTTAAAAGAAGAAAGACATACCAGCTTGTATCTCACTGATTTCTGAAATTTAAATCAAAATATTAGTTAAAGTATTTAAAATGCACTTAGTTCACCCAACTGTTGAGATAAGAACACAAGAAGTAAGAAAATATTACCAAAACAAATATTCTTTTGTAAACTTAATCACAAAAATTTAAGTCAGCTTGTGGTCAGTTCTTCAAATCAATGTTTTTGTGCACCTTATTGACCGCAAATATCGAAAAATTAAAACGCTAATTTATTTCGTCAAATTAGTATTTTATTTAGTTATGTATGCATTTCGGTTGACAGCTGATCAACCATCATCAGCGCGCAACTACTGAACAATAATCAAAATTAGACAAATAGACAAAAAGGTACAATAGTTGTGAACATACATACAAACATAAATAAATACATATGTATACATAGAAAAAATAATTTTGATACAAAGAAACACATTAAAAAATGTAAACAAAGGGAACAAGTGGAATTGGCATAAACAAGGAATTATTTTACTTTCTTACACAGCTAAATAGTGGAGAATTAATTGCGCCCGGTTCTAGGTTCATTAAATTATTGTTGATGGAAATAAAAAGGGATTCATAAGCATCCAATTTTGCTGAATTTCTAACATTTTTTAATAAGCGAACATTTTCTTCCATCCATATTGAATTGTGGGGACGAGTGTTGTTGAGGTCAAATGCCATGAATCAATAATACAAGGTTAGATAATTATTGACAGCTGCGGCTTGACACTCCCTTACAAAAGGTTGCATTTACGAAGAACGGAGAAAGGGGAAGAACGAAATCTCTTAGTGCGAAAATGGTAGTAGAAAAGTACGCAAAGTAGGCAATTAGTAGTGAAATTCCTTTTTTAAATTCTAATGTATTTGCAGGTAATCTGGCATTTTAAACGAAATGTTGAACGTAATCAGGCCTATTCTGCATTTCGATTATGTTCCCGCATTCCGCTCGATCGAACTTAGGTATTCTGCGTTACGATCGAATCGAAAGAGGAAGAGGAAGAGAGATAACATCTTTCGAAATAAAACAAAAGAAATATTTGCCACCAAACTATAGCAGCTTATGAAGTTAAAGTTTGTTAATATTTTAAAATCTATACTATAATAAAACTGTAGATTGTTTGTCTGTTTGAACTCACTAATTTCCCGAACTGCTGAATGGATTTTCATGGGGCTTTAACTGGTATAAAGACGTAACCTAAGGTATAAAAAAATTAAACCTGACAAAGGGCGATGCACCTCCCATAGGCGTGACATTTTTAATCAACCATAACTTCGGAATCATACGTCACATGAATTTGAAATTCTGCTCTGCATCGCAAAAAATGGTACGGACAGATGGCGCCGGAGTCAAGATATTTAGAGATTTTTATGTACCTTCACATTTTATGTATGCATGTATGTATGTACATACTTCTATTAATTTTATATACAAAGAATAAATTGTATTCAGTGCATTTCACAGTCTTATTTATAGATAACTAGCAGAGCACCCGACGTTGTTCGGGGTAAACAAATCAAAATATACAACAGTAGTAGAAATATTGAATTCAACATAAATTAAAGGAGACAAACTATACATTCCGTTTATCTGCCTATTCGCTTAGCTGTTTCATAATATCTCCACTTTTCCGGTAGAATGCTTATCTCGGAAGGAGATTTATTCATTAGGAATGAACATTTTTCGTTTAACAGCATCGCGGGATCAAAAAAAAAAAACGATTTAATCTTTCAGTTCCGAAATGGTCTAAAGACTGTAAGACACAGTTTTAAATATCCGAGTGATATACATAATTGATGAATACATATGTATCCCCCTTAAAAAAACTCATTATATATACTTTACTCTAAAAAACTCCCATATATATGTATGTCTGCATACTAAATTTCAAGTTCATGTGAATTATGGTTCCCAATTTATGGCTGATTAAAAATTCCACGCCTATGCTCCACGTTTCCTTTTACAAACTGATGTATACAAACTGTACTATAAGTACCTACCATGGATATGTATTCATACCAAAGTTCATCATATTTCTCGCTAATGTGCCACGCCCCTTTCAAAAACTCATTTATATAAACCTTACTATAAGCACCTACCGTAGATACGTCTGCATACTAAATTTGAATTTCATGTGTTTCATGGTTCCGAAGTTATAGTTGATAAAAATTTCCACGACCATTTTATAAACTCTTTTATATATACCTTACTATAAGCGCATAACATAGATATGCCCGCATACAAAATTTCAAGTTCTTGGGACTTATATATCCGAAGTTATAGCTGATAAAAAGGTCCACGCCTGTGGGGTGTGCCACGCCCCTTTTTACAAACTCATGTATATATGTATATAAGCACCTACCGTATATATGTTTGCATACAAAATTTCAATTTCATGTGACTTATGGTTTTGAATTTATAGCTGATAAAATTTCCTCGANCATAATATCTCCACTTTTCCGGTAGAATGCTTATCTCGGAAGGAGATTTATTCATTAGGAATGAACATTTTTCGTTTAACAGCATCGCGGGATCAAAAAAAAAAAACGATTTAATCTTTCAGTTCCGAAATGGTCTAAAGACTGTAAGACACAGTTTTAAATATCCGAGTGATATACATAATTGATGAATACATATGTATCCCCCTTAAAAAAACTCATTATATATACTTTACTCTAAAAAACTCCCATATATATGTATGTCTGCATACTAAATTTCAAGTTCATGTGAATTATGGTTCCCAATTTATGGCTGATTAAAAATTCCACGCCTATGCTCCACGTTTCCTTTTACAAACTGATGTATACAAACTGTACTATAAGTACCTACCATGGATATGTATTCATACCAAAGTTCATCATATTTCTCGCTAATGTGCCACGCCCCTTTCAAAAACTCATTTATATAAACCTTACTATAAGCACCTACCGTAGATACGTCTGCATACTAAATTTGAATTTCATGTGTTTCATGGTTCCGAAGTTATAGTTGATAAAAATTTCCACGACCATTTTATAAACTCTTTTATATATACCTTACTATAAGCGCATAACATAGATATGCCCGCATACAAAATTTCAAGTTCTTGGGACTTATATATCCGAAGTTATAGCTGATAAAAAGGTCCACGCCTGTGGGGTGTGCCACGCCCCTTTTTACAAACTCATGTATATATGTATATAAGCACCTACCGTATATATGTTTGCATACAAAATTTCAATTTCATGTGACTTATGGTTTTGAATTTATAGCTGATAAAATTTCCTCGAATACGGGATGTGCCACGCCCTCTTTTACAAACTCGGTTATATAAACCCTCGTGAAATCACCTACCATTGATATGTCCGCATACCAAATTTCAAGTTCGTGTGACTAATGGTTCCGAAGTTATAGCTGATAAAATATTCCACGCCTATGGGATGTGCCACCTTTTACTTGTTTATATATACCCTTCTATAAGCACTTACCATTGATATATCTGCATACCTAATTTCAAGTTCTTGGGACTTATGGTTCCGGCGTTATAGCTGATAAAAAATTCCACGCCTATGGGATGTGCCACGCCTCCTTTTGCAAACCCGTTTATATATACCCTCCTATGAGCACCTACCATTGATATGTCTGCATACCAAATTTCAAGATTGTGTGACTTATGGTTTCGAAGTTAAAGCTGATAAAAAATTCCACGCCTATGGGATGTGCCACGCCTCCTTTTGCAAACCCGTTTATATATACCCTCCTATGAGCACCTACCATTGATATGTCTGCATACCAAATTTCAAGATTGTGTGACTTATGGTTTCGAAGTTAAAGCTGATAAAAAATTCCACGCATATGGGATGTGCCACGCCCCCTTTTACAAACTCGTTTATATACACCGGCCTATAAGCATCTACCATTGACATGTTTGCATACCAAGTTTCAAGTTCATGTGACTTATGGTCAGGAAGTTATGGCTGATTAAAAATTTCACGCCTATGGGAGGTGCCACGCCCCCTTGTCGGATCCCAATTGTTTTTACCCTATTATAGGCTCAGGTGTCATGGCAATAATCTGTCAAAATTTTGTTCGATTCTGTCCGTCCGTTTAGACTGCAACCTGCCACATACTTACATACATACATACTTTCACAAATATATACTAGATATATCCTTCTCTTAGCGTAAAATAATTTTTGGGGATGTCTCGGCCACAGGGCCACCTATCGTGTAAGTTCCAAGTCCAAATATTTCTTTTAAATTGGCTAAATTGTTTTCTAAATATGAGCCAAATAAGCAAGTAAATACAATTTTTATGAATATCCCGACCCCAGCGCCACCTAGCGATTAAATTTTTAGTCGAAATATTTCTCTTCAAGGTGCTGAAATATGTTCCAAATATGAACGAAATCGGTCCAGCCGTTTAGTAGTTTAGTGACATTCAATATACGGAAAACTCTATGAAATTGTGAAATCGTGACGTCTCAGCTTTCTTCATTTTTCGGCAACAACAAAAAAAATTTCAAATTTTTTTAAATTAAATAACCTTCCACACAGAAGGTCCAAAAATGTGCTTTTTACAGAATTGANAAATCAAAGAACCTTCCACACAGAAGGTGCAAAACAGAACTTTTTACAGAATTGAAATCGGTTCAGCCGTATGGTCAGGCATCGCCGTCATACGTAAAACATTTCATTTTTAGATATTTAGATGAAAACAAAAACGCCTGTGCTTCCTCTTTGAAAACCTCGCGCAATACCCCTTTTGGTTGCTAATATTTGAGCTAATTTTTCGTATTGCCCGTATTACCGCTGCGAAATCACAGAAATCGAGAAAATTCATTTATGATGACTTACAATCATGCACAGTATATTTTACTTATTTTTTTTAATAAAATTGTATTATTTAAACCCACGAAAATAACAATCGAAACGTTCTCCGTCAACAAATTTGCAACTTAGAAAAACGGAACTCCGATCAAAATGTAGAATAGGTATAATCGTAAATTTCGAAGAATGATCGAAAGGAAACGGAACACAGAATACCAAAGTTGCCAAACGGAGAAAGTTTCGATTCGAGTCGAAATGCAGAATAGGGCTGAATATTGATATATCAAAGTGAATTACGTAATTTATGTGCTATTTAGCTGTATAAAAACTGCAAAATGACTCAAAATTGAAATAAGACTACTATGAGATTGATGTAAACATCAAAAACAGTTTATGTTTTCATCAGTTAAATATGCTTCATGTGCATATACAAATAAACATATTGCACAAAAGCTGATACTTCTATTTCACACCAAAGCTACACTGTTTCCATGTAAATTAGCAAAGAAGCAACACGGCGCCACTGCGAAGGGAGCGGTGCGTGAGGGACAACTGTCAGTTTATCGAACCTTGTATTATTGAATCATGGTCAAATGCATGTGCGGCGATAGCGTTGTCCATCTTTTTTAATCTTACTGCACGTAGATGTTCTATTCGTGCACGTAGCGACCTCCTTGTCTGCCCAATATATTTGCAGTTGCAATGCGAACAGGTTACTTCGTAGATTCCGCTCTGTTCTTCCGTCGGCAATTTGTCTTTGGTTGAACCAAGCGCATTTCTAAGTTTGTTGTTGTTTGTGTAAACTACTTGCAGATTGCATTTTTGGAAGGCGTGCTTCAATGGATTTGTGATGGCGGGAAAGTAGGGCAATGAAACACGCTGTAGTTGAGACGACTTTGCGGTGTGATTTTGTGAGAAAAGCGTGCTCTCCTTGTCCCATCTTATTCGATTGGAGTGTTTACTTATCAGCTGATCGATGTGTTTTATTTGTTTGTATTCTTTCATATAGTCTTGTGCAGACAATGGCAAGGAACAGAGTCTGTAAACCATTGAATTAAATGAGGACAGTTTTTGCTGATATGTGCAATAGGAGTCGTTTGTAATGTATCGGTTGGTCGATGTTGACTTCCGATAATCGCCGAATTCAAGTTTCTTTCCTTTTCGCTTAATAAGAATATCAAGAAAAGGAAGAGAAATTGTTTTTTCGTCTTCCTTTTCAAAAGTGAATTTGATACTCGGATAGCGGCTGTTAAGTGTTCCGAGTATTTTATCTGCGTCGGATATTTTCACTATGGCGAAAGTATCGTCCACATATCTATGCCAAATTCGTGGCAAAACACCTTCATTTTTGAGTTGCGACTCGAAATCGCACATAAAAGCTTCTGCTACATATGGTGATAGACTGTTACCCATGCTACAGCCGAAGTTGTTGTTGTAGTAAACTCCGCGGAATTGAAAGCAATTGTGCTTCATACAGATTTTGATAGCATTTATGTATGCATTGAACTTATCTTCAGGTATACTGAACTTATTCAAGTGGTTTTCAATTGCTTCAATGGCCGTATCGACTGGAATCGACGGAAAGTGCTTCAACATCAAAGGAAATCATTATTTCATCTTTTTCAATTTCAGTGTCACGCACTTTGTCTACAAAATCAAACGAATTTTTTACAGAGTAACCATCGAAGGAACCAAATCTCTTTAAGTCTTTCACTAACCAGCGGGCAATATTTGAAAGGGGTGAATTTATGTTCGACACGATTTTCCGCATTTTGCTTCTATTTTTATGAACTTTTGGGATTCCAAACATCGAAGGATCGGAGGGATTTGAAACAATTAAATGGTATTTGTTTACACCAAAGGCCTGGTAAATAGAGTCCGTAGCGATTTTGGCATCTTTTTTCATGGCGTTAAGCGGTGATTTACTGGAAACGGAGAAATTGTCTTCTTGAATTGATTCCTTCATTCTTTTGTCATACTCCTGCTTATCCATTATTACTACTTTTTTGCCTTTGTCTGATTTCATGTAGAACACGTCTTTTTGTTGTAATTTGTTTATGTTTGTGTTTTTGTTGTTGCAACTTTTGTATGAGCGGTAATGCGACGTCTCTTATGTTTTTATGTTTGTGTTTTTGTTGTTGCAACTTTTTTATGAGCGGTAATGCGACGTCTCTTATGCTCCTTTTAATATCTGGTGTTTTGTACTGAATAGAGGACTCTATATCTGCAAAAATATCGATAATTGGTTCCCTCTTTGGCTTCACTGTGAAGTTTAGCCCCCTGTTTAATAACTCCAACTCAGCCTCACCGAAAGTTTCCTTGGACATGTTAACTACTAAAGGCCTGTATGCAGCTCTCAAGAAAAGCAAAAACTCCATATAAAATGACGTACAAGAAATGGCTAAGAAATTTTCTTGAGTCAAATTTCCTTAAGGCAGTACGCAGTTCTTAAGAAATTTACTACGTTTCTACTACGGTTTTCTAAAGATTTTTGTGAAAAAAGAGCACAAGGCAACCCAGGTTTGCAACAGAAATATATGCCCGTTCCATTATTTCTTGAGGAAAGAGTGAGGCAACAGGCCGTGAGGTATCAAAAATGTCAAAGTTCCTTGTTTTTCGTTTTTCCTTGAAGACAGCGTCACCTCTCGAAATCGATGTAATGTGAAATTTGTATAATTCTCGGAATTGAGTGTCGTCAATGCCCTTTGTCATGCCTAGGTGTAGATTATAGAGTTTCAATTCAAGTTTATCCAAGGAGCTGTAGTGGTGCTGTATTTCAAGGTTGAGCCATTTCGTTTCTGCATGTCTAACGACTTTCTCGGTTCTGTAGTTTTGAACACTGCATTTGACTTTAATAAAACTAGGTCTCACTTAGTAAGTTTTGCAATCTTTTAGAATTGGCATAAACAAGGAATTATTTTACTTTCTTACACAGCTAAATAGTGGAGAATTAATTGCGCCCGGTTCTAGGTTCATTAAATTGATGGAAATAAAAAGGCATTCATAAGCATCCAATTTTGCTGAATTTCTAAAATTTTTTAATAAATAAGCGAACATTTTCTTCCATCGATATTGAATTGTCGGGACGAGTGTTGTTGAGGTCAAATGCATGTGCGGCGATAGCGTTGTCCATCTTTTTTAATCTTACTGCACGTAGATTTGTTTATGCCAATTCCACCTGTTCCCTTTGTTTACATTTTTTAATGTGTTTCTTTGTATCAAAGTTATTTTTTCGATGTATACATATTTATGTATGTATGTATTTATGTTTGTATGCATGATATAATAATTTTTAGAAGGTAGTTTCACTTCTTCTTCTTATCCGCCATGTTAGCTATCTGACAGAAAACGTGTTTCGTATTTTTTGTTGTACCAACTTTTAAAAAAAAAAAAATCCAGCTTTTGACGTTGGAAAAATAAAAGAAAGAAAAGCCAAACATGTAAGTAGAGAAATTTTCGAATATTTTGTAATAATTTTCTTCATAAAAAATTAACGGAATAGATGTAAGGACACAGCTATAAGAGCCACCGCACACCACAGACTTTATCGGCCGCCTATTTAAATGATAGGGCTCGCTTGAAATATGTACATGAAGATGTATGGAGGTGCGCACATTACACCAGCTTAATCGCTCTGACCAATAGGTTGTGGTGCAATGGAAAGACTAGCGAGCACATCTAAATTGGCCGCCGATAAAGTCCGTGGTGTGCGATGAATCTAATCCATTATAAACAAGAAATATTGCTGTCATATTTTCATTTTTATGATTTTTATTCATGTGATTAGCAGTGGCAAAAATGTATGTATAAAATAAGTATATTTATATTAAAAATTAAGTGATCAGTTATGAAACATATAAATCTTTACATGTTCTGTTAAAAAATATCTAAAATAACAAGCGGTAATCCCCAAGTTCTATATCGTAGCAGTGGCCACATTGCTCGTTTGTCACAGACACGGTTTATGTCAAAAATTTTGAAGTGAAACTACCTTCTAAAAATTATTGTATCATGGTTTGTATGTATGTTCACAACTATTGTACCTTTTTGTCTATTTGTCTAATTTTGATTATTGCTCAGTAGACGCGCGCTGATGATGGTTGATCAGCTGTCAACCGAAATGCATACATAACTAAATAAAATACTAATTTGACGAAATAAATTAGCGTTTTAATTTTTCGATATTTGCGGTCAGTAATGTGCACAAAAATATTGATTTGATTACCAAAACAGATTAGAAAAACAACAGTACTTTGATTAAAAATAGTACAATTTAAAGCTAATATGCCTTTGACAGTGGCACCCATTGCAAATGTCGATTGCAAATATTAGCAAAAGATTTAAAAGAAGAACATGAGCCAGCTACACCAGCCACAGTACTTTTCCGCAGAATACTTTTCTGCGTAGGCGGCCTGCGGCCGCGCTTAGGGTTTATAACCTTCACAAAGTAGAATTCTCTTTCTGTGTTGCGAAGAAAGGGGACTGAACCCCTTTTGCAGAGAACACCTTTCTGCGTAAGCGGCCTGCGGCCGCGCTTCGGGATTATAACCCTCACAAAGTAGAATTCTCTTTCTGTGTTGCGAAGAAAGGGGACTGAACCCCTTTTGCAGAGAACACCTTTCTGCGTAAGCGGCCTGCGGCCGCGCTTAGGGTTTATAACCTTCACAAAGTAGAATTCTCTTTCTGTGTTGCGAAGAAAGGGGACTGAACACCTTTTGCAGAGAACACCTTTCTGCGTAGGCGGCCTGCGGCCGCGCTTACGGATTATAACCCTCACAAAGTACAATTATCTTTCTGTGTTGCGAAGAAAGGGGGCTGAACATCTTATGCAGAGAACACCTTTCTGCGTAGGTGGCCTGCGGCCGCGGTAAGGGATTATAACCCTCACAAAGTAGAATTCTCTTTCTGTGTTGCGAAGAAAAGGGGCTGAACACCTTTTGCAGAAAAGACCTTTCTGCGTAGGCGGCCTGCGACCGCGCTTAGGGATTATAACCTTCACAAAGTAGAATTCTCTTTCTGTGTTGCGAAGAAATGGGCTGAACACCTTTTGCAGAGAACACCATTCTGCGTAGGGATTATAACCCTCACTAACTAGCAGTAAATATCTTAAAAACTATAAGTGATGTGTTAGGTTAAAGAAAGTTTTTAATGGGGAATATGACCCCACACCCTCCTTCACTACTAATTTAACGCTGAACACGAAAACGGTTAAGATTAAAACTAGTCTCTTTTATTATTATTTTCTTAGATGTGGCAGCACTCTTCTAGTGTCAGCGTGGAACCATGGTTGAATCAACAGTTCTGTATTCATAAAGTGCGTATACTAAAAATTAAGTAGTAGAATTTGAAATATGTTTTGGCAGATATTCAAAGGTCTATATGTGAAAATTAATATCTTAAAATATTTTTTGAAAATTAAAATTTTTCAAAAATTTTATCATAAAATAATTTTTGACCTTTTCATTAATTTTATATATTAATTGCTATATTTCCGTAAATATTCAGTGAAAAATAACCAAATTTTAATGGTGTATTCAGAAAAAGTAGCAGAATCGAAAAAAATTTCATGTCGGAAAAATTTTATTTTTTAATATTATTAAATAATAATAAATTTCCCAATAAACAATTGACAATTTAACTGACTTCTCCTTGTATTAAACAAAAAAAATTTACGATCTTATTCTATAAAGTATACGCTAACAATTCGTGCAAAAATATTTTAGTGCACTCTATCCCATAAAAAAATACGAATGTTTAAACATTACCGTGGATACGCGAAACCACTAACGACGTTGGAACGTAGCGCCGATAAACCGGGGCCCGTTCGTCGTTGCATGCTTATCTTTTTGCGAAGAAAAGGGACTGAACACCTTTTGCAGAGAACACCTTTCTGCGTAGGCGGCCTTCGGCCGCACTTAGGGATTATAACCCTCAGGCAGTAGAATTCTCCTTTCTGTGTTGCCAAAGAAAAGG
>NW_016158593.1:67663-90264 GCF_001687245.7 Rhagoletis zephyria
AAATTTTATCATAAAATAATTTTTGACCTTTTCATTAATTTTATATATTAATTGCTATATTTCCGTAAATATTCAGTGAAAAATAACCAAATTTTAATGGTGTATTCAGAAAAAGTAGCAGAATCGAAAAAAATTTCATGTCGGAAAAATTTTATTTTTTAATATTATTAAATAATAATAAATTTCCCAATAAACAATTGACAATTTAACTGACTTCTCCTTGTATTAAACAAAAAAAATTTACGATCATATTCTATAAAGTATACGCTAACAATTCGTGCAAAAATATTTTAGTGCACTCTATCCCATAAAAAAATACGAATGTTTAAACATTACCGTGGATACGCGAAACCACTAACGACGTTGGAACGTAGCGCCGATAAACCGGGGCCCGTTCGTCGTTGCATGCTTATCTTTTTGCGAAGAAAAGGGACTGAACACCTTTTGCAGAGAACACCTTTCTGCGTATAACCCTCCCAAAGTAGAATTCTCTTTCTGTGTTGCGAAGAAAGGGGGCTGAACACCCTGTGCAGAGAACACCTTTCTGCTTAGGCGGCCTGCGACCACGCATAGGGATTATAACCCTCACAAAGTAGAATTCTCTTTCCATGTTGCGAAGAAAAGGGGCTGAACACCTTTCTGTGTAGGCGGCCTGCGGCCGCGCTTAGGGATTATAACCCTCACAAAGTATAATTCTCTTTCTGTGTTGCGAAGAAGGTAGAATTCTTTTTTCTGCGTTGCCGGAAAAGAGGGGCGGATGTATTTTTGCGCAGAACTTATTTTTCCGAAGGCGGCTTCGGCCTAGGGTTGGCAGATTTTTTATGCGCGAAATCAGTACATTAGATTTTTTCATGCTTAAAAAAAAATCAGTACTTTTCAGTACATTTTTATTCAAAGCAAAATTATGAATGTAAGTAACAGATAATACTTTAAATCACCAGAGAACTAGTTTTAAACAATATTTTGGTATATGAATAAAATATAGTTCATAAAAAATAAAAGTGTTATTCATTTTAACATGAGTGTACACATCATTGTACACAGAAGCCAATACATTATTTTATACTAGCAGACCCGGCGAACTTTTTCCCGCCCAAAATTCATTTTTTGTATTGAAATATTTTGATCCAAAATTTTCACCAACAGTTCACATTCATGATTTTCGGTGACGCATTTATCTTCTAATATTATGGTTTGGTGGTTGTCAGAAGGCATATATCCATTGCCATCTTAAATAAAAGTGTATACGCGTACAAAGATACGTAATAGCTTTAGTGCGTTTAAAAGGCGCAACGTCCCCCTATAAAATAGCCGCAGTGTTCTCTAAGAGTATGGGACTGATCTCAAATATCTCCATATCATGTTCGAGTACTCTACCATGAACACTTCCAGAGATATGCTGTATGAAAAATCCGGTTTGTATGGGAGGTGCCACGCCCCTTCACTTAGCGGTATGAAACATACTTTGCAATCTATTATCATACCTACCGTATATACACCAAAAATTTCATTCAAATCGGTAAAGCCGTTTCGGAGGGGTTCGACCACAAACACCGTGACACGATATTTTTATATATTAGATTTTTCATAACAAAATACTAAAAATTCTAAAAGAAGAAAATAGAGAAATTTTTTTTAGGATAGGGACACCCTAATTGCCAAATTCCAGTACTCTATGGTGAACATTGCTAGAGGTATGCAGTATGAAAAATTCGGTTTGTACGGGAGGTGCCACGCCCCCTTTTCCTATAACCGCAATTTTTCTCCATGAGTATGCGCTTATTTTCATATATCTGCACACCATGTTCAAGTACTCTGCCATGAATACTTACAAAGTTAAGCAGTATAAAAAACTCGATTTCTATGGGAGATGCCACGCCCCCTTTTACGATAACCACAATATTTCTCCATGAGTATGCGCTTATTTTCATATATCTGCACACCATGTTCAAGTACTCTGCCATGAATACTTACAAAGTTAAGCAGTATAAAAAACTCGATTTCTATGGGAGATGCCACGCCCCCTTTTACGATAACCACAATATTTCTCCATGAGTATGCGATTGCTTTCATATATCTCCATACCATGTTCGACTCGTCTTCCATGAACATCTTCCGGGACATGAAGTATGAAACATTCGGTTTGTATGGGATCTACTACGCCCCTTTTTCTAATAGCCCCAATTTTTCTTCATGACCATGTGATTGATTTCATATATCTCCATGGGAGGGCCACGCCCCTTGCACCTAGCGGTATGAAATATACTATACATCCGATCCTCATACCTACCATATATGCACAAACAATTTCATAAAGATCGGTCAAGCCGTTTAGGAGGAGTTCGACCACTAACACCGTGACACGAGATTTTTATATATTAGATTTTTGAAATTTTTGAATACTTAGCAATAATGAGATCATTTGAATCTTCAGTGTTTACATAGTCAAAGAATTCTATACATTTTATTTTAAAATTAATTTTAATTTGAAGCTCACTTTAAACAATTTTAATTAGCCGATTTCTCTCTTTGCGTCAGGAAATAACTATATGCTTAAGATCCTCTCAGTTTCTTCGTTTGAGTGTGGTATTGTAAAAAACTAAATTATGGCTTAAATTTACTTTTGCAACTACGCACAAACTTTGAAAGACCAAGAATTCGCTGAAAAGAGTATCTAACTTTATGTCTCGCATGCAATGTCAGTGCATTGTGAAAAAAGAATTGTAACTTATAGGCAAATTCGTTGTTATTAAACTGAAAGTTATTTTCGAGATATCTAACAACACACGACAAAAAGAACGTCAGCCTTCTTTTTGAATAATTTAAGCTCCATCATGTTATCGCAACTGGTACGTAACGACCCGGCGATATGCCCGTAAAAGATTGATCTTTTTGTTGTATTAATTTCTTGGGCATATCAAATATTTCTGAAACATGTCAGTTAAATTATTTTCTTCTTATTTTCTACAGTATAGTTTAAGGAAGTTCCAACGTTATGTATAAACCTTAAGAAAATCCCAAAGCATTTTGTTTGAATTGAAAATTCAGTACAAATCAGTACAAATTTTGAAAAATCAGGACATTAGCGTACTGATTGAAGAAATGAATAAAATCAGTACAAGAGTTGAAAAATCAGTACTGTACTGATAAAATCAGTACGTCTGGCAACCGTACTTCGGCCGCGCTTAGGGTTTATAACCCTTACTAAGTAGAATTCTCCTTTTTGTGTGGACGGAAAAGGGGGTCGGAAGTATTTGGCGCAGAACTTCATTCTGCGTAGGCGGCCTTCGGACAAGCTTATGGATTATAATCCTTACTAAGTAGAATTCTCTTTTCTGTATTGTCGAAAAAGGGGGGCGGAAATATTTTTGCGCAGAACTTCTTTCTGCGTAGGCGGCCTTCGCCCGCGCATAGGGATTATAACCCTTACTAAGAGAACTCTCCTTTCTGTATTGCCGGAAAAGGGGGTCGGAAGTATTTTTGCGCAGAACTTCTTCCTGCGTAAGCGGCCTTCGGTCGCGCTTAGGACATATAACCCTTACTAAGTAGAGCTCTCCTTTCTGTATTGCCGGAAAAGTGGGGCGGAAGTATTTTTGCGCAGAACTTCATTCCGCGTAGGCGATCTTCGGACGCGCTAAGGGATTATAGCCCTTGCTAAGTAGAATTATCCTTTCTGTGTTGCCGGAAAAGAGGGGCGGAAGTATTTTTCCGCAGAACTTCTTTTTGCGAAGGCGTCTTCGGCCGCCCTTAGGGATTATAACCCTTACTACGTAAAATTCTTCTTTCTGTGTTTCCGGAAATGGCGGGCGGAAGTTTTTTGCCCAGAACTTCTTTCTGAGAGATTATAACCCTTACTAAGTAAAATTCTTCTTTCTGTGTTTCCGGAAATGGGGGGTGGAAATTTTTTGCCCAGAACTTCTCTCTGCGAAGGCGACCTTCGGACGCGCTTAGAGATTATAACCTTTAATAAGTAGAATTCTACTTTCCGTGTTGCCGGAAAAGGGGGTCGCAAGTATTTTGCGCAGAACTTCTTTTTGCGAAAGCGGCTTCGGCCGCTCTTAGAGATTATAACCCTTACTAAGTAGAACTCTCCTTTCTGTGTTTTCCGGAAAAGGGGGGCGGAAATATTTTAGCGCAGAACTTTTTTCTGCGTAGGTGGCCTTCGCCCGCGCTTAGGGATTATAAACCTTACTAAGTAGAATTCTCATTCCTGTATTGCCGGAAAAAAGGTCGGAAGTATTTTGCGCAGAACTTCTTTTTGCGAAAGTGGCTTCGGCCGCGCTTAGAGATTATAACCCTTACTAAATAGAACTCTCCTCTCTGTGTTTTTCCGAAAAAGGGGGGCAGAAATATTTTTGCTCAGAACTTCTTTCTGCGTAGGAGGCCTTCGCCCGCGCTTAGGGATTATAAACCTTACTAAGTAGAATTCTCATTTCTGTATTGCCGGAAAAAAGGTCGGAAGTATTTTGCGCAGAAATTCTTTTTGCGAAAGCGGCTTCGGCCGCGCTTAGAGATTATAACCCTTACTATGTAGAGCTCTCCTTTCTGTGTTTTTCCGGAAAATGGGGCCGGAAGTATTTTTGCGCAGAACTTCTTTCTGCGAAGGCGAACTTCGGACGCGTTTAGGGATTATAACCCTTACTAAGTAGAACTCTCCTTTCTGTATTGCCGGAAAAGAGGGGCGGAAGTATTTTTGCGCAGAACTTCTTTATGCGAAGGCGACTTTCGGACGCGCTTAGGGCTTATTACCCTTGCAAAGAAGAATTCTCCTTTCTGTGTTGCCGGAAAGAGGGGCGGAAGTATTTTTGCGCAGAACTTCTTTTTGCGAAGGCGGCCTTCGGACGCGCTTAGAGATTATAACCCTTACTAAGTAGAATTCTCCTTTCTGTGTTTCTGGAAAAGCGGGGTGGAAAGATTTTTGCGCAGAACTTCTTTCTGCGTAGACGGCCTTCTGCCGCGCTTAGGGATTATAGCCCTTACTAAGTCTAACTCCCTGTCTGTATTGCTGGAAAAGAGGTGCCGAAGTGTTTTTGCGCAGAACTTCTTCCTGCGTAGGTGGTCTTCGGCCGCGCTTAGGACTTATATCCCTTACTAAGTAGAACTATCCTTTCTGTATTGCCGGGAAAGTGGGGCGGAAGTACTTTTGCGCAGAACTTCTCTCTGAGTAGGCGACCTTCGGACGCGCTTAGGGATTTTAACCCTTACTAACTAAGTAGAGGTACATAATTCATATTAGAAAAACGAAATTATCCATATGAACACTTTCTGTTGAAACCCGAAATAATGCATATGTGAAAAAATAAGTAATGCATTCATGCACAGTGTCGGTTTAAAACCGAAATAATTCATATGTGAAAATACAGAAATTATGCATATGTATTCGTTCGTTTTAAAAGCGAAATGATGGGGCGTATTCTTGTTTTCGCACGAATCGAAAATCTTGAAATTTTCCTATCACTCCTATACAAAAATTTAAAATTTTCTATTCGTACGAAAATCAGAATATGCCTCAATGCATGTGAAAAAAAAAAACCAAGTAATGCATACATGCAGAGTTTCGGTTGAAACCCGAAATAATGCATATGGCATAAACCGAAATAAAGCATACATGCACAGTTTCGGTTGAAGCCGAATTAATGTCTAAATGCACAGTTTCCATATGCGCAATTTCGGTGCCCCGCCTGACTAGATATAAGATTCCTGTTTTTTGTTATATTTACCTATCTTATAAATATTTTTAGCTTTGAGAAAAAAGTTTAAAGCAGGGACCGAAAATAATAGTTATTTTCTAAATTTCAATTCAAAAAGTCAGTCGGAAAGAATTGGTGCTGTATGGTGTTGTATATTAGCAATGTGATGCTTTTTAGCCAATGAATGTTAATCTTATTATTTAATTTTTGTTTACTTTTTCCAAAAAAGTCGGTAATTGACCGTTATTTTTTGACTGATATTTTTTCAGTCAAAAGTAAAAGTTAAAATTTGACTTTTTTTTTGTCAAATATAAAAGTTCAAATTTGACTTTTATTTTTTCAGTCAATTATAATATGTACATGCCATGTCTCTTAGTCGGGGATATATAAATTATAAATAATAAGAGGCTCCGTATCAACATCAATGCGCTTCTTCTTATAGGTGTCTATTTCCATAAATGCTTTTGGAACGTAATCTTCGGAAAAAATAAAAGTCAAGTTTTGACTTTTGTATTTGACTGATAAAAACATAAGTCAAATTTTAACTTTTATTATTGACCGAAAAAAATAAAAGTAATATTTTATCTTTTATATTTGACCGAAAAAATAAAAGTTAAGTGTTAAGTTAAGTGTTAACTTTTATTTTCGACCGAAAAAAATAAAAGTTATATTTTAACTGTTATTTTTGACCAAAAAAAATACAAGTCAATTTGTAACTTTTTTTTACTGAAAACATATCGGTGAAAAAAAACCGATTATTTTTTGACTTTTTTGAAAAAAAAGCATAACCGTTACGCTCCCTGGTTTAAAGATGTAAATTAATATTACATCTTCGCGCCGACTAGGCGCCAGGTGTCCCGGTACTGAAAATGTTGACTTTACACTAACGTTCCATCACTTAAATGCAACCCATTCTGAAACTATTAGCCTTGACAAAACTCTTGCATATTTTCGACACCAGCTCTCCAACTATCACATCACATAATAATAATAACACAGGGCAACACTGATTTTGTTTTCTAAAATGTTAAAGCTGTTTTTGATAGACTTTTTTGTGCTGATTACGAATCTGTAAGTATACAGTTTCCATCAGCTTTAGATTGTGTGTAGTTTTTTGCAATAACTAAGTGACCATCATGTCCAGGTGCACGAATGGTATTTCCAGGGATAGTTGTCGAGAGTTCTAGCTTAAAGTGGAGTTCTAGCCCAAGTGGAAGGTTCTATCACCTTTTGTTTTCTTGCTTGAGCTTCTCAAATGTTGCAAAAAACCCGATTTTTTGATACTTTGACCACGTTGTTCTCAAAAAACGGAAACTGATGGAAACTTTATACTTACAGATTCTCATTCATTTTAGGAAATACTTCCTATTTTTGTTGGCCTGTGAAGAGTAGAGGTAGGGATAAGGATAGAAAAAAGATAAAATATGTCCTTAAGCTTATAACATTATATTAACTAGCCTGTCGTTTTTATACACAATTTTGACCCAATGAAATGCATGTGTATATTAGATTGATTCAAGGAAAGCGATTTTTTGAATTTTATGAGCGATGCATCAAAATCTTGGAAGGCATCAAGAAAAAACGTATTGCTTAAAATTTGAGAGCAATCGGTGATCGTTTAGGGCAGTGATTCCCAAAGTGGTCCAGGTGGGCCCCAGGAGTCCACGGGAGACTCGACGGGGGTTGGCGTGAAAAAATATGGGGGTCCATTAGATTTAAGTGGGGGTCCACGAAAATGTATCTGGTTTCGATAGTAAAGAACCAAACTGGTCGCTTGATAGACTCTTTATCTTATATATTATTTCTCTAAGGTGTTTTTGTGTTAGTCTCCCTTTTTCTACTTTTCTATAAAAGCAATGCCACCAATGAGGTGTCATTTGAAAAGTCAGAGGTCCCTGAGTGGTTATAAGGTAATATAAATGGTCATAACTCCTCTGAAAGAAAGAATTTTTTTTTTTTATTTTTGTTTTTAATTTACCATTGTTAAGCCACACTAAAGGTATTTTGTACTGAAGCACTATTGTGACTGCAGCATCGCTTACATCGTATACGACAGTGGTGGGCGAACACATAATTCAATAATTAATGGTTCGATAAACTGACAGTTGTCTCTCTCGCACAGCTCCCTTAGCCGTGGTACCGTGTTGCTTCTTTGCAAATTAAAAAAATATGTTTATTTTTATCTTACTAATATTATAAATGTGAATGTTTGTATGTTTGGATGTTTGGGAAATCATCACGCGGAAACGACTCCACGGATTTACATCAAATTTTGTACGCAGATAGCTTATGGGCCAGATTGGTTAATAGACTATTTTTCTAGAGTTGCCACCTGTTAAAAAAGTGTAATTTATTTAATATAAGGCAACGACTGAATGGAGTTGCATGCAAATTTTTAATAATAATATCCCAACGGTTTTTACCCTCCATTCCCGCCCATCCGCACGAGGGGCGCAGTCCGCATGACGTACGGAACATTTTAAATTTTTGTGCCGAGTCACGATAGGCAGGAGTTTGTTAAGTGTCGAGATCTAAAACTGTTCAGCTACAGAACTAAATTCATCAGCTGATTTTATGTATTTATGTCAATAATTCACTTATTGAGAGAGGAGAGTATCGCTTTCTTAATGCTGAAAAGCGGATCTGATATATCAAACGTGCTGGAATGAGAGTTAAAATCCTGGCATAAGCAACGGAGTGGGTCGTGCAATTCAAAATTGGTTTTACAAGCTTTCAGAAATATGGGACAAAAGTGTCTTGATACGCGTGAGGGAACATTAAAGCTTACATCAGCCAGAAGAGACGGACTTGAAATTGAGCCTGTCAGTAATTTAACCATAAAAATTATACCAAGCATTTCCCTGCGACTGGCAAGTGTAGGAAGGTTAATAAGTTTTAAGCGACTCGTATAAGGTGGAAGACTATATTGAGAATCCCATCGGAAATTTCTTAAAGCAAAAAGTAGGAATTGTTTTTGAATTGATTCTATCTTGTCTGAGTAAATTTGATACCTTGGATTCCAAACCACCGAGCCGTATTCCAGAATCGGCCTAACTAATGTTGTAAACAGGGTTTTAGTGATATAAGGGTCACTAAATTCTTTTGACCATCGTTTCACAAATGCAAGTACACCTTTAGCCTTGTTGACTGTCACATTAATGTGAAGATTAAAATTAAGCTTAGGATCCATTGTGATACCAAGGTCCACAAAATTGTATACCTGTTCCAGGTTATGGTTACCTATTATATAAGAAACTGGCAGAACAGCTCTTCGCGAGAAGCACATTACTTTACATTTCTTAAGATTTAGAGGCATAAGATTTACTTTACACCAGTAAGCCATGCTGTTTAAGTCTGATTGTAGCAAAGACCTTTCTTCAATTGAAACGTACGATTTATAAAGTTTTACATCATCTGCATACATTAAAATTTTGGAGAATTTTATATCTGTAGAAATATCGTTTATAAAAAGCAAGAACAGAATCGGGCCTAGGTGGCTACCCTGAGGGACTCCTGAAGTAACATCAATGACGTCAGAGATAGTATTTTTAAACAATACCCTTTGTGATCTATCATAGAGGTATGAAGAGATCCAACGTAGAAAATTAGGTGGAAGACCAAGAAGATCAAGTTTATAGATGAGCAACGAGTGGCACACTTTGTCAAATGCTTTACTGAAATCAGTATATATAACATCAACAGTTTTGCTCTCACTAAATGCTTTTGAGATATAGGATGTTAATTCAAGTAAATTTGTAGAAGTTGATTTGCCCTTGCAAAATCCATGTTGACTGTATGAAATGCTTGAAGTGATAGAATGCGTCAACCGATTTGTTATAATTGCTTCAAATAATTTAGGAATTGCAGAAAGCTTAGCTATGCCCCGGTAGTTCTCCACTGAAGACCTGCTACCGCTTTTATGTAAGGGGGTTATGAACGATTCCTTCCATACAGTTGGAAAAACGCCCTCTTTAAGAGACAAATTAAATAAGGCTGTTAACGGCTCATAGAGATAATCAGCACAATTTCTAAGAAAACAAGTGGGGATCTGGTCAGGACCATAACTAAAAGACTGCTTTAAGGACTTCAGGTAAACTAAAACATCATCGGGAGATATTATAGGGTTATGTATTGAGTTAATTGGACTTAGTTTAAAAGGATAGTCAAAGTATGCTTGGGAGTTAGTGGAATAATTGGATTTAAAAAACTGAGCGAACATGTTAGAAATTGTTTGATTATCACCAGAGACGGTATTTTGATACTTCATGGCGGAAGGAAACCCACGTACATTTCGCTTGGAGTTTACGAAATCATAAAATGATTTGGGGTTATATATTATACGTCGTTTGATTTTACACAAGTAATCTTTATAACACTTTTTGTTTAATTCAAAGAACTTGTGACGCAAAAGTGAGTATTTTACATAGTATGAGTGTAAGCCGGTTTTTTTGTGTAATCTAAAATAACGTGACTTTCTGTTTTTCAAGTTTCTCAGTTCTTTAGTGAACCATAACTGTGTTTGTTCTTCAGGAACACACATGCGTTGAGGCACATACTTTTCAAATAATCTATGTACAGTACAATTAAAATGTGCAACGCATTGCTCAACTTTTTCTTTGTATATAGGCCACGACAATTTAGACAATTCTTTATTCAGTTTTTTAAAGTTGGCTTTCGAAAAATCAAAGCGAATATTTGGTTCGTATGTTTGGACATCGCAATTTTGACCATCGTTTATAATTTCGTAAGATATCTCAATAGCAGGGTGGTAGACATCTTCGGGCAAAACTAGTGGGTCACATTTATTTACAGCCGACTTAGATGCATCATCAACATAAACAAGATCTAATACTTTGCCAAACTTATTGCGAAGTACATTAACTTGATTCAGGCAGAGTTCAGCCATCTCCTCTAAAAATACGTTGTTGCACGCGCTAGACGAGAAAGGTACAATATCATTGTCAATGATGTTCCATGATACATTTGGTAAATTAAAGTCACCCAACACAATCAATGAATCAGAGGGTTTAATCATTGAATTAATTGATTTCAGTAAAGATACATGTTGTGAATACACTGATAAGTCAGATCGGGGAGGAATATAGCATAGAGCTAAGTAAGTAAACCCCCTTCCAACCTGAACACGAATGCATTTGAATTCTGCAGATTCGATGTGTGGAAGACTAACTTCTTCAGATGGTATTGAAGAGTCTACGGCAAAGAGTACGCCACCGCCGACTCTGTCCTCCCGATCTTTTCTGTAGATATGATAATTATTTGAAAGAATCTCTGAATTAAAAGTGTGAGGTTTGAGCCAAGTTTCAGTCAAAGAAATTATATTATAATTGCATTCAAGGCCATTAAGATATAAATTCGTTAATTTAGTATTTATGCCTCTTACGTTTTGATAATAAATACTTAAAGCAGATTTAGTAATCAGTTTTTTGGTTCTGTATTCTGACGGGGAATATTTGCTAAATTATTATTTTTGTTGGGCCTATACTCAAATTCACGAACGAAAGCTCCGGAGGGCCAAAAAGAACTACTAAGCAGCATGTCAAAATTTTCTAAATTTACGTCTATTTTAAATGAAGAAATATTTCTTTCATATTTAAAATTAAATTTTCTGATACTTAAGTTGACAGTTTTAACTTTGGACGAGATGTAAAACTTTATATCGTCCTCGGAAGTATCCCTCGAAAATCTAGATACAAATATAGACTTCTTTGGGGGAACCACAACCAGTCTCCTAGTATTAGACTCGATTACCGGCGGACGGGGTTGAGTAACTGAGTTACTAATTGAGGGTAGAGTAAGCGTTGGAAGATTAGATGGTGGTGCCACAACTTCAACGGGGGAAGGGGAAGATACTGCAGGGTCGTTATTATTAGAAGCAGACTTGGATATATGTTTTTTTGAGGAAGATAACTCCGTTGTCTGTGGACACGGAGAAGAAATATTAATTAAGTCATTTGCACACGGATAGCTTATGACTTAGATTGGAAAATAGGCTACTCTTCTTAAGAGTTGCCACCTGTTAAACAAGTTTAATTAAATTAATACGCGCAAACGACTGAATAGCTTTGCATGAAATTTTGCAAGCAGATAGCTTATGATCTACAGTGGAAAATAAGCTAATTTTTCGGAAGAGTTGCCACCTGTTAAAAAGTTTAATTTATTTATTATGCGGGAACGTCAGAATGGATTTTCATGAAAATTTGCACACAGATAGCCTATGACTTAGATTGGAAAATAGGCTACCTTTCTTAAGAGTTGCCACCTGTTAAAAAAGTTTAATTAAATTAATACGCGGAAACGACTGAACGGATTTGCATGNCAAACGACTGAATAGCTTTGCATGGAATTTTGCAAGCAGATAGCTTATGATCTACAGTGGAAAATAAGCTAATTTTTCGGAAGAGTTGCCACCTGTTAAACAAGTTTAATTAAATTAATACGCGCAAACGACTGAATAGCTTTGCATGGAATTTTGCAAGCAGATAGCTTATGATCTACAGTGGAAAATAAGCTAATTTTTCGGAAGAGTTGCCACCTGTTAAAAAGTTTAATTTATTTATTATGCGGGAACGTCAGAATGGATTTTCATGAAAATTTGCACACAGATAGCCTATGACTTAGATTGGAAAATAGGCTACCTTTCTTAAGAGTTGCCACCTGTTATAAATGTTTAATTTAAATAATAAGCGGAATGGAGTGAACTGATTTGCATGGAAGTTTTCACACAGATAGCTTATGACCTAGGTTAGAAAGTTGGCTACTATTTTTTAAGAGTTGCCACCTGTTATAAATGTTTAATTTAAATAATAAGCGGAATGGAGTGAACTGATTTGCATGGAAGTTTTCACACAGATAGCTTATGACCTAGATTGGGAAATAGGCTACTTTTTTTAAGAGTTGCCACCTGCTAAAAAAAAGTTTAATTAGATTAATACGGATGAACGGATTTGCATGAATTTTGCAAGCAGATAGCTTATGAAGAGTTGTCACTTATTAGAAAAGTTTAATTAAATTAATACGCGGAAATGACTGAACTGATTTGCATGAAAGTTTGCACACAGATAGCTTATGGCCTAGATTAGGAAATAGACTACTTTTTTAAGAATTGCCACCTGTTTGAAAATGAAATTTTGCTCACAGATGGTTTATGACCTGGATTGAAAAATAGGCTACTTCCTTAACCAGTTTTTCGATCAGAACGAAATTTGGTATACTTACTACGGATTTCGGAAGGATGGTCTTAGACTGAAAGTAAGTGCGATAACTCAAGGCCACTCCCATACAAATTGAAATTTTGATATTACATACATATCTCTGGAAGTGTATTTGTGGGAGAGAACTGGAACTTGGTATAGTGATATGTATGTGAAATCAATGTTGGCAATAATCGATTGATGTTTTAATCAATTAGTTAATTCGATTAAATTCAATTAATTTTAATCTGACTAAACAGTTAATCGTAACCGCGATCAAAAAAAATTAAATTTTAATCATTAACTCTTAATTTGATCAAGTATATTAATTAATTTATGCTGTAATTTTCCTGTGCACACAAAGCAAGTTAATCCGATATGGCTAAGTCGGGTTTCCTCATCAATCTGAGCAATTTGGTGTGTATACCAACAAGCGTTTTACAAACTAGATTTGTAAAAGTTCCCAGTTTATGTATTACTAATAACAATAATTATAATTTTTTATATCATGTGCTTTCTATAAGCGTAAAGCACATAATAATTATTATAACTGGTGTTTGGTTTCAAATTCGGACAAACTACACAACTTAATCAGATTTTAATTTTTAATTGGATTAACGATTAATGTTTAAAATTAATTAATCGTAATCGCAGCCAGCGATTAACGATAAAAAAAATTTTATCATTAATCGTACAGTTGATTACGTCTAATTAATTTTAATCGTCAAGCGCGATTAACATTTTAATCCCTAATTTTTAATCGTTAATCAGATTAACATTTTGCCAACACCGTGTGAAATTATATTCATATTCACGGAGAAAAATGGACGCTTTTGGAAAAGAGGCGTAGCACCTCCCATACTGACTGAAAGTTTCATATTGCATATCNTTTCAAATGTTTGGAGTAAAGTACTCAAACTTGGTATGGAAATACATATGTATGAATGTATGTGAAACTAATACCATACTCATGGAGAAAAATGAGAGTTATTGGTAAAGGTGATGTGGCAACTCCTATGCAAATTGATTTTTCTATGCTGCATATCTCTGGAGGTGTTTATTGCAGAGGACTGGAACTTGACACCGAGATGTGTATACAAAATTAATTCCATACTCATGCACACAGATAGCTTATGACCTAGGTTAGAAAGTGAAGAGTTGCCACCTGATAGAAATGTTTAATTTAATTAATACGCCGAAACGAGTGAACTGATTTGCATGGAAGTTTTCACACAGATAGCTTATGAGCTAGGTTGAAAAATAGGCTACTTTTTTAAGAGTTACCACCTGCTAAAAAAGTTTAATTAAATTAATAAGCGGAAAAGTCTGAACGGATTTGCATGAAATTTTGCAAGAAGATAGTTATGACCTACAGTGGAAAATAGGCTAACTTTTTGGAAGAGTTGCCACCTGCTAAAAAAGTTTAATTAAATTAATACGCCGAAACGACTAACAGCTTTGCATGAAATTTCGCACAGAAAGAGCTTACGACCTATGTTGGAAAACAGGCTACTATTTTAAGAGCTGCCACCTATTAGAACAGTTCAATTAAATTAATACGCGGAAATGACTGAACTAATTTGCATGAAAGTTTTCACACAGATAGCTTATGACCTAGATTGGAAAATAGGCTACTTTTTTAAGAATTGCCACCTGTTTGAAAATGAAATTTTGCTCACATATGGTTTATGACCTGGATTGAAACATAGGCTACTTCCTTAACCGGTTTTCCGATCAGAACGAAATTTATTACACTTACTACGGATTTCGGAAGGATGGTCTTAGACTGAAAGTAAGTCCGATAACTCAAGGCCACTCCCATACAAATTGAAATTTTGATATTACATACATATCTCTGGAAGTGTATTTGTGGGAGAGAACTGGAACTTGGTATAGTGATATGTATGTGAAATCAATGTTGGCAATAATCGATTGATGTTTTAATCAATTAGTTAATTCGATTAAATTCAATCTGATTACAGTTACTCATGATTAATTTTAATCTGACTAAACAGTTAATCGTAACCGCGATAAAAAAATTAATTTGTAATCATTAACTCTTAATTTGATGAAGTAGGTTTGGTGATTAATTAACTTATGCTGGAATTTCCCTGTGCACACAAAGCAAGTTAATCCGGTATGGCTAAGTCGGGTTTCCTCATCAATCTAAGCAATTTGGTGTGCATTTTCATTAAGATAAATAGCAACAAACGTTTTACAAACTAGGTTTGTAAAAGTTCCCAGTTTATGTATTACTAATAACAATAATTATAATTTTTTTATATTATGTGCTTTTTATAAGCGTAAAACACAAAATAATTACTATAACTGGTGTTTGGTTTCAAACTCGGACAAACTAGACAAATTAATCAGATTTTATTTTTAATTGGATTAACGATTAATATTGGGGTTCTGGCAAAATTTTTTTTAGTTTCACTTTTATTTCAACATATTTTGATTAAAAGGAAAATACTGATAAAAATAAAATTTTTCATAAAAACAGGGTTGAAATCTTGCCCGTAGTTTGTTTGTGAGTCAAATATGAGTGGCATTGTGCTACTATGATAGCACGGCCGAGTAATCATAGCCAACTTATGTACAGTAGTCGAAAAAATTATATCCGCACCAAATTTTGACAAGTTTTAAAATATTATTTGTGTTGTTATTTAATTTCGTTTTTTATAGTTCGTTCTTTACCAACATCCGTATAAATACAAGTTTAAAGGCAGTGTCACACGATTGGGTATTTGCTAGAATTTGGTGTAAATCGTATCCCAATTGTTTGAACATCCAAAATATTTTTCACTATCCCAATGACGAAAATTAATTTATTGAAATTTTTCAATAGAACATCGCTGTATTGTACCAATCTTTTGAAGGCAAAAAAAATGTCCCACTTTTTTTACCAATAGCCCAATATAAAAATTTACAAATCTGTACAAATGTACCAATCGAGTGACACTGCCTTAAAAATTTATGCAATTAAAAAAAAAACTACAAATTTTAGTTAAAATTTCGAGTTTTTTAATTAAATTCTGAGTTTTGTAGCCCATTGATTTCTAGTAGAATAAAGTACACGTTTCAAATGGCTAAAAATGTCGATTGATTTTTTAGAATTTTTCAAAGTACGAAATTTGTGCGAAAGTTTGTTGAATTTTTTGTTAATATTGCACAAATGAGTAGTCCACTTGCAAACAGCGTTATGTGATTTTATAAGAGTGATCCATAAAAAAAAAAAAAACGTCTACAACAAAATTTGGATAAACAAGAGCCTAATGACATTAAAAAACAATATGGCAATGTGGTAATTTTTGCAAATTTTATATATAAAAATTGAATATAGTGAGTTTTGAAACAGTAACTTTTACATAGCTATCTTTTTTTTTTGCTTTTCGCGTTTGCTCTTCCATGAAGATTGGTCTGCTTCTTTTTTACGACGCCTTCCACTAGGCACCGAAACTACCACGTTTTCTTGCAGTTTTCTAAGTTCATCAGAAGATGTAGACTTTTGAAAGTGTATAAATAAGTATAATAGCGACTTTTGCAATAGTAGTTAACATTTGATGCTATTTTTTTCAGAAAATATAAAGATTTTGCACTGTATTGTTAGTGGACATGAAACTACTTTAAATACTGGTACGTTACTCACCAAAAACTAAAAATCTAAAAAAAATTTACATAGCGCCTTTGCAAGTGGACTGCTCAAATTTGGAAACATGAATTTCCACGGGTTTTGTTAAAGAACGAACTATATTTTTATTTAAAAATATAACAAAAGTTCAATAACAACAAATATAATACGTTAAAAATTGGCAAAGAGTGGTTTGGTTATAATTTTTTGACCACTGTATGAATTTTTTTATACATATCTTTAATTGGACCTTCACATTGTACATAAAGGAAGTACATAAACAAATTAAAAAAATATATGCCTTTTTTGCCTTTTTCAAGTTTAAGTGCCTTAAAAACCTACATTTCTACGTTGCGGGGGGGAGGGGCGGGCAAACTGCGAGCACGCGAGTGTGCTAGGCGAGGTGAAGTGAGCTGTACGGAGATGGCAACGTATACATATTAACCACTACACACTTATTTTCAAGTAAAAATGCGTGTATTTATGTGTACTTTTGCGACAATTGAGCCAGTGTGGCATCAGGCCACCAGAAAAAGCCAATTTTTCTAAAACAAAAGCGCCAAATTTTTATTATCATGTTTAATAATTTTTTTGTTTCAGTAAAAAGTGTATATACATATCCACTTCCTCACGTTTTTATTAATAAATTAATTTCAATACATTTATCACAACGCAAAACATATTCAATTTACCTATTCCTCACATTTTATTCAGTAAATGAATTCCATCTTAATGTAGAATATTAGTGTATAGTTAAGAATGATAGAATACGAGATTGCGCCAATCGAGCTGAGAGCAACTGGCCGAGCCGTCAAAATATACCAGAATGAGAGAGCAAGACGAACTGGACAAGAAAAAGAAGAAGCATCGAACAAAAGGCAGTATTGCCAAGTTTTGAATTTGAAAAAGCACCAAATTTTTAGTGGTGCATTCTATGGACTTTATATGAATACATCATTTTATTGTAAGGATGCCGATTCAAATTAATAAAAATCAATGTTTCTTGCACAACGGTCGATTTCTTCTGGCATGATTGAAGGAGCTGCACATATTTCGTTGTCGCTTATGATTGTCACTGTGCCATGATTTCGTTTAAATTTTTGCTTCCATTTTTTTAAGATTTTCTAATTTGAAGTCTTCACACTAAAAACAAAAGCACCAAAAACGCACCAAGCACAAAACTCAAAAATTTTCACGTTTTGAATATCCACTAAATTTGGTGCGAAAAGCATCAAGTTGGCAACAGTGAATGTTAACAAAAGTATATTATGACGTCAGCGATTGGGTGGATGCTGTCCGCGAATGGTGCGACCTTTATTTTCTGGATCGTGAGTGTATAGTGTATACATACATACATATGTACCTATGCACTCGGTGTGCTTAAATTAAAAAAGCATCACTAAATAACGCACCAAGCATTGAATTCCAATTATTTTGGCTTTTTGGCTTCCGAAAAGCACTAAATTTAGTGCAAAATGCACGACCTTGGCAACAGTGAGCTGAGCACATCAATACTCAAACAGTGATGCCCGACCAAGTATTGAGTAAATGCGCTATGTATATTTTTCTTTTAAAACAAAAGTTCTAATTGGCGAGGGGATTGATTTTTGGTTCTTACATAGAACACTGATAAGTTTCACAAACTTATCTTAGGACTTATTTAAAATAATAAACATTATTTGTAGACGAATATAGTGTTGGTATGAAATAGTATCTTATGTCGGGAGGCTGGCTTTAGTAAAATGTACCATTTCCTATATTCTTTACACCACAAGGAATTTTTATATTAGACTTTATACGAATATTGACTTGCTAGCATCGCAACTGCCTCTTTTACGTTTATTTTCCAAGAGTTCTTCAACGACTCGGCGCCAGTGAGTCTTTCGCAATCGTATGCTGCGAATGGTTCATTATACTAAAGCCAGTCTTCCGACATAAGCTACTATTCTATACGAACACAGATATGTATACTTCCTAATAGGCTTGTAAAATGCCCAATACCCAAATCCCTCGCATGAGTTATTATCGGTAAATAATTGGGTACGCTCAAATCTGGCATCGCTGCAGCAAGTACTTTATCATGCCAGTGAAACAGTGTTGATATTTTAAGTAAAATTTTTTTTTCTTTACAATCAGATTTAAAAAGTACAAAAGTACAATTTGCCGATTTTAAGTCCAATTTCAACATCAAAAATACTTTTTGTACCAAACGCTCAAATCTCTTCTACCACTTTGATTCTTAATCCGTTTGCATTTAAGTAAATGGATATACCTATATTTCATATTTGCTACAAAACGAAATTATGAATTGTAATTTTGGATGTAAACGTGATTGTGAACAGTAATATTTGTGATGTGCGTTATGGTGATTGCGATTTCTTATCACCGGCGGGTGAAATATCCCTCATCGCTATTTATTTTGAAAAAATCTTTGAAAATGCAATTCACCTAATGGCGATCCTGCAGAAATAGAAGTAGTTGAGCGATTCGGGGGTTGAAAGTAAAAAAATGTATGTAAATTCCATGCGTTAAAATTAAAAATTTCCCTTGAGGATTTCCATTTTATCGATAGTGATCTCATTTTATGTTCATTAATATGAACTGACCTATATAGTGTATTAATGTTTTATCATCATTGTCTTCATCTTTGACAAAATTACACGGTCACCCGGTATTTATTTTATTTTTTAATTTTAATTATTTTTTTTTTATAAAATTGTAGCTCATTGTCAAGCAAAAACCTTGCAAATAAATCCAAACTTGAATGATTGAAAAAAAATCAACAAAGTTTCATCAAATTTTCACAGTTTTTGTTCAGAATTTGTAGACATGTTTTGGGTTAACATTTTTGTAGCCCATTCATTCTAGTATAATAAGGTGCAAGTTTGAAGTGACTAAAAAATACCATTGATTTTTTTAATTTTTCTGTTTGCGGTGTTGCGCACTAGGAAATCTAATTAAAAAGCTCGAAATTTTTACGAAAGTGTGTTGATTTTTTAATGTTGCAAAAAGATTGAACCTTAGATTTGTACGGCTTTTTTTAAGTATAAACTGTATTTTTATAAAAAATAAAAATAAAAAAATAAAAAATACATAATATTAAGATAAATGGTAAAATCTTGTCAATATGTGAGTGTCGTAAAGTTTTGATAAGCATTTGAAATGTTATTAAAAAGTCAAAACTTATTACCGAATCCTAAAAGATGTCTCTTTTATTCATTAATAATAACTTTGTTGTTGAGGGTGTGCTAGCGCTTCTACGAAAATGCTTGTTGACGGCAATAAAATCAATAAAAGCGCGATCACATCCTCACCGCATGAGTGTTCGATACCAACTGACGGTATGCAGTTTTATAGTCGATTAAATTTTAGTATTATAAAGTGAAAGTGCAGCTAAGAATTCATGTTGATTTTTAATATTTTTTTTTGCATTTTCTTTATACAAATTAGATGTACAAAAATTTCAGCATGGAAGAAAAAGTGCAACACCTTCAACGAAAAAAGTTCTCAAAAATCTACGCGAATTGAATGTACTATATCGATCATTTAAACATCTCGGCTTCGCCCACCACTAAAAATGATTATTTAAATCTAAAGTATATATTAAATGATATTTAATATTTGCTTTAGAGATGAAATTTCGACAAATTTGTTTGAACAAAAATGTTAAGCGCATATGCAGAATGTGGAAGCGAGATTCTTCTGCTTGCGTTTTTATGTTTATATCATTTATCAGTTTAAGCACACACGATTTAATTGTAAAAAAAATATTTTTAATTGCGGATCCGAAAGAAATATTTATTAGTTGCATTGAGTTACGCAAAAATAGTGCCGAAAATCAATCGATTGTGCTGAAGGTGCCTTGCCGGCTGCTTCCGAAAGGGCCGAAAATGGCACAATGCACACTCATTTTCCATCACTGTCACACATACAATCTCACTATTATGTTGACTTCGTTTTCCCTTCCGATAACTTTTGGCTTCCGCGCTTGCCCAGCACCGCTGTTCAAAGCATTGCACGCGCAGTCGCCCGCGACATATATGTGCTGATTTGGGCATCCCTACCCTATGCAAACAGCCAGATATCAACTTTAAGCTGTTCCATTGTGCCCAGTATGCCTTTGCGATTGGGCTTTCCGCTGCCATTTGCTCCTTAGTTGGCCTTCTGTCTACCTCCAGTCTATGCATTAAAAGCTCCAGATCAGGATCTTCCTGCTGACACTTTCGTAGCTGTTCTTCCTTCCACTCTTCCGCTGGTGTTATTGTCGTTAGCCGGACGTCTATAATGTCCTCTTTGCCCTCGCTTTTTAGCAGTGTTTACATTCCAGGCTACATGGTCGGCGGGACATGGAATCAGCATTACCGTGGACACTTCTCTTGCGGTGCTCAATAGCGAAGTCATAACTTTGCAGTCTCTCAATCCACCGAGCTAGCTGTCCTTCTGGATTCTTAAGCTGTAGTAGCTACTTCAGCGCTGCATGGTCCGTTCGAACACGGAAACGTTGCCCATAGAGGTACTTTTGGAAATGTTTGACGCACTCCAGCAACGCTAGTAGTTCTCTCCGAGTTACGCAGTAGTTCCTCTCTGGTTTTCCAATCGACCGGCAATAGTAGGCAACTACCTTCTCCAGCCCATCAATTACCTGCGACAGTACGCCTCCTATGGCATAACCACTAGCATCCGTATCCAAAATAAACGTTGCACCTGGAACGGGATACGCTAGCATAGGTGCAGTACATAGTCGTTCCTTCAGAGTTTGGAAAGCCTCCTCCTGCTCCTTGTTCCACTCGAAGGCTCTATTTTTCCTAGTGAGCTCGTGGAGGCTATTAGCAACGCTGGCGAAATTCGGAACAAATCGGCGGTAGTAGGTGCATAGCCCAAGAAAACTTCGTAGTTCGTGCAGGTTCCTAGGTCTTGGCCAATCCTTTACTGCTTCTATCTTTTTCTTCGCTGTACAGACGCCCTCCGTTGTCACCTTGGGTCCCAAGTAGTTCACCTCCTTCTTGAACAGTGAGCACTTTTTACGACTTAGCTTCAGACCAGCGCCAGCTATCCTCTGGAAAACTTCTTCCAAATTGTTCAGGTGTTCCTCAAAGCTTTTACCCAATACGATAATGTCGTCTAGATACACCAAACATGTTTTCCAATGCAGTCCTTTGAGCACATGGTCCATAAGTCGTTCAAAAGTGCCAGGAGCGTTGCATAATCCAAATGGTATCACTGTGAATTGCCACAGACCGTCTCCAACGCTGAAAGCTGTCTTCTCCTTATCCTCGTCACTTACCTCCACCTGCCAATAACCGCTCTTAAGGTCGAGTGTTGAGAACCACTTTGTTCCAGTCAACGAGTCCAGAGTGTCATCGATCCTGGGAAGAGGATAGCTGTCCTTTTTCATCACATCGTTTAGTTTCCGGTAGTATACGCAGAACCGCATTTGGCCATCCTTCTTCTTCACAAGTACTACCGGCGAACTCCATGGACTCGCTGATGGTTCAATCACACCACTCTCGCTCATTTCGTTTATTATTTGGCTAACAGTTTCACGTTTGGCAAGTGGAACACTCCGAGGAGCTTGACGGATTGGCCTTGCATCGCCAGTATCAATGCGATGTTTCACAACGTTAGTCCTGCCTGGTCTGTTGGCATCCTTGTCGAATATGTTAGAGTATCTGCGGAGAAGTTCCTTAGCCTTGTGCAGGTATTTTTCTTCCAACCCTTCCGTCCATGCATTAATGTCTTCCGCAATGTCATTCTCGCCAATGGAATCGCTTTCAGGTAACTTTTCGCAGTTGAAGATTGCCTCTACCTCTCGACATTGCCCCAGTACAGTTCCTCTTCGGAGTTTGACTGGTGATTTGAACTCATTGAGCACTCGAACTGGGATGCGTCCATCCTTTGGCGTCTTAGCCAAGGTTTTACCAATAAGTACGTCCGGTGTAGAATTTTGTGTTGCTTCAACAACCCACAATTTGTTTGTCCCACAATCTCCATCAATCTTCCCCAAACAACTGCTTCTGACATCGGTGGAATCTGCTCGCTTTCCTCTAGGATCACTCGCTTGCTGCTGTA
>NW_016158593.1:90327-113183 GCF_001687245.7 Rhagoletis zephyria
TCATTGAGTACTCGAATTGGAATGCGTCCATCTTTTTGGGTGGTAGCCAGGGTTTTACCAATAAGTACGTCCGGTGTAGAATTTTGTGTTGCTTCAACAACCCACAATTTGTTTGTCCCACAATCTCCATCAATCTTTGCCCACACAACTGCTTCTGACTTCGGTGGAATCTGCTCGCTTTCCTCTAGGATCACTCGCTTGCTGCTGTACGGACCATCATACCCAAACCTAAGGGGCACTTCCATGTTGTTGTACGTCATGATCCTGTTCTTCATGTCGATCTTCATACCTTGACCAAATAAAAAGTCTAATCCAATGATGACTTCATCCATAATCGTCGCGACTATGAACTTGTGTAACACCGTTACATTCCCTAATGCGACTTGGCATGTTACACCTCCTACAACTTGGGTGTCCTCACCAGTTGCTCTCCTCAACCTCGCTCCAGGTAATGGCCTTACCTCTTTAGTGACCAAATCAGATCGAATGATGGAATGTGATGCGCCCGTATTCACAGTTAGTACTCGCTCATGTCCGTCCATATATCCACCAACAGTAACGTTGTTCGTGTTCTGCCAACTTGCGAGACGGAGTTTATGGGGCATTCAATTGCGGGAGCCAGCGCGCGCCCCTTGCTGCTGGCTCGTTTTAGTTTAACGACTGATTGGAGTTGGATTCGTCTCCTTCAGCCCTGCGTTTGCGTCCTGCTGAATTGTTGAGCCCACTGGAACTTGCGCTGCAATCGCGGACGAAGTGGCCTGGCTTTCCACATTTAAAACATTTGCCAGAGCCATGCTTTTTCTCGCCCAGCAGTTGGATAATCTTCTTCAGCATTTCATTTGTCTCGTCCGGTGCTTCCAGCAAATGTTGGCTTTGGATTCGCGTACGTCTCTCGCTTGGTATACACGTCCCGCACTCCGTTGATGAACCTCTGAATTTTTACTCTTTCGAGGTGCTCACCAGATGCATCTCCAATTGCCAAATGAGCCAACCTTTCAATCTCGGAGGCGAATTCCTGTAGAGTCTCGTTGGATTTCTGGCAGCGATTCTCAAGCTCCATCTGGTAAATCTGTCTCTCTGCTCGCTACCATATCGTCTTTCCACTGCATCCATTAACGCATAGTAATTGTTCCTTTCACAGTCGGGAATAGTCTGCAAGATTTTCGCTGCAGGTCCTTTCAATGTGACGAATAACGCAGCGGATTTATCCTCCATGCTCCAACGATTTACTGTAGCTGTCTTCTCGAACTTAAGCTTAAAGACCTGGACAGGAATAGTGCCATCAAAGGATGGAGTCTTTACCTTGGGAGCGTTCGTCGAAGTAGCTGGACGATTCAACTCCAAATCACGAAGACGACCTTCCAACTCTTCCACCTTAGCCTCGACTTTGTCCTGTTTTTCCTTAATAAGCGCTTCGATTTTATTTTGCCGCTCCTCGATTTTATCCTGTTTTCCTTCGATTTGGTCCTGTCTTTCTTTGAGATTCCTCTGACTAAACAATCCTGAAACTACGTGATGACATGTATGTTTTTGTGCTTCTAGCTGGGATGAAATTACAGCCGATAACGTGTTCATGTCCATAACTGTTGGTGAACTAGGAGCCTTTTGCTGTTCTTCAACCTTCCCGGATGTCTGCTGCACATCCTTCGACGAACAAGCAGCCTCACCCTTCTGTTCGTCTTTTGCGGATGTATCGTCGGGTTTACCCTGGAAGTCGTATTTGTCCACGTCGATGCCTTCTGCTTCCATAGCCTCTCGCAACTGGGATAACAACTCCACTTTTCTTCCGGAGGTGGCCAAATTACGCTTTTCCAACTCCTGTTTGAGTTCCTCAAACTTTAAGTCCTGAATTTTCACCATTTTCAGTAGTTTGTCCCTCGGGATTTATTTAACAATCCCAATTCTGACACCAATTATTACTATTATCCTTGAAACCTCGGCCGGATTTCCCAAATCCCTCGGTTCGTATCGCTGGATTGTAAAAATAAATGCTTACGATGACCAAATTTTAGTACAATTAACTTTGTTGTACAACAAACAATTTACAATACTCGCTAATTCCGTAAAAGCACTTTACAATACTCGTTAAAGCAATTACAACGCTTCACAAAACTTGTTAACACAATTAAACTTATAGCTTGCTTATTCGCAACTCACTTTACTTGTAGCTTGCTGACTTGTAACTAACTCACTTCGCTGTAGCGGCGCCCTTATATACATACCTGCGCTCGCACTTATGGCAACTCTAGAACGTTCTGAAGTTTATCGCTCATTCTCTTTCTCTCGCTGTTCACAGTGTTCATCCAACTTGACGTTTCTCTTTGTGGAACTTTCTACGTCATTCCTCGAACATTCTGCCTATTTCTCGTTGTTCGCTTCGCGTTGCCGCGGTATTCGTCACAATATGTATAATAACAAGTAAGAAAGTATAAGTTCGGGTGGAGCCGAACATTAAATACCCGGCGCAAGTATTACATATATGTTTTTTCACCTTTCCGAAAGCTACCGCTAGATGGTAAGCCGGGGTGTATCAATTTTGAGTAAATTAGTGTCCTTAAATTTCGAAATATTGCAGTTTCAAGCATTTCTGAAATTTACCGTTATATGAAAAGCGGCCGTAATTTTAGTCCGATTTCAATAATTTTCAACGTTTTGCTTTTATGTGGCAAGCACAATAACTGTACCGAGTTTGGTACAAATTGGTAGAACGGTTACCGAGATACATATATGTGATCATAAGTGGGCGGTGCCACGCCCATTTTCCAAAATTTTACCATAAACGTATTTTTTGGTAAAGAATTGTTGCAAGCATCAATTTTGAATAAATTAGCTTTAATATTTCCTTATTTATCGAACATTTTGTATTTCTCAAAATTACCGTTATATGGGATGTGGGCGTGGTTATTGTCCGATTTTTTTAAATTTTCGGCCATTTAGTATGCTGTACCAAGGCCAACAACTGTGCCAAGTTTGGAAGAAATTGGTGCAGCGGTTACCAAGATATACACATGTAACCATAAGTGGGCGTGGCTACGCCCATTTTCCAAAAATTTATAATATTCTTATTTTTCGTCTAAAAATTGTTGTAAATATCAATTTTGAGTGAATAATCTTCAGTAGTTACTAAAATATCGCAGTTTTCGTATTTCTGGAAATTACCGTTATATGGGAAGTGGGCGTGGTTACAGTCCGATTTCGCCCATTTTCAATACCAAATTACCTTGGATTAACGGAAACCGACATACCAAATTTCGTTGAGATATCTCAATTTTTGCTGGAGTTATCGTGTACACGGACGGACGGACAGACAGACATGGCTTAATCGATTTCTCTATTCATTCTGAGCATTTATGTATACATTTGTCTATATCTATCTCGATTCGTTTTGGCTGTTACAAACCGTTTTGTGAACAAAATTAATATACCCTTGTGCACAAGTGCGCTCGGGTATAAAAATAAGGGGTTTATAAAATTAATTATGTTTACTATTTCCGCGAACTATTAGAACAGTCTGCTTTTATCTGTGGCTATAAAGAGGGATGAGTTTACTGTGTATATCTGTCTGCGCAGTCTGCGCATGGGCCCGCTTGTTTAACTTAAATTTTTTTGAGTGGTGTATAGTGCTCTTGACGCGTTGCTGCACTTACCGTCACTTTGCGTTTTCATACGTGGGAAACCCTTAAAGACCACCTGCAGACTAAAAAGAACCGGATGTTGGTATAACACTGAGTGGGGCGCGGCTGAAATTGTGGCGGCAGAGATTTAAGCACTTGCGTATTTTCAGTGCTGCAGGATAGTACGCCACCATTACCTTTGTTGAAGAGATTCTATTATGTTGAGTTCTCTGAGACTGAATGCTGGTTTAATTCCATCACTGAGACCAGACTTACACATTGTTGAACCTTTACTAATGGCTCCAAAACTGACTCTGGGTCATGATCTGGGGTCTTTTTCGAAGTTAATGGGGATTAGCTTTACTTTTCTGTTGAGGAATATGCTTCGGTCTTCCAGGCTGGGGTAATTGCAATCCTCAAAGTCACGGACTGCGTGGTGGAACATAGATGGAGGGGAAGGAGTTTACGTGTCTCCAGTGACAACCAAACTGCACTTAAGGCATTGTCCAGCCCCCTAACTATTTCCAAACTAGTATGGCAATGCAAGTCTCGGCTGAATTATGTTCGTAACCATAACGAGCTTGCTTTAATTTGGGTGCCAGGTCATTCAGGAGTACCTGGTAATGAGACATCTGACCATTTGGCCAGAATTGGCTCAGACCAGGCATTCCTCGGTCCGCAACCGGTTTTAGCACACCCACTTTCGGCCATCAAAGCAACCATCAGAAACTGGATGGATACTTCGCTCAGCAATGTCTGGGAGCCATCGAGTGGTTGCAGGTGGGCAAAACTCATATTGCCTTCAATCTCAGAAGGTCTATCTAGTTTTTTGCTATCTCTGAGCAGACGACACTGTAGACAACTTCCTGGACTGTTGACTGGTCACTTCACGTGGCACAAACACCTGACTGTGATAGGCGTAAATGACAAGTCCATTTGCCCATCCTGCCTTGAAGAGGATGAGACGGTGGAACACTTTTTATGCTTCTTGCTTGCTTGGTTATTTGTCATCGATTTTTCTATACTCGTTCTTTTCTCTATTGTCAGTTTCTGAATTAAAAGTTTGGTGTAAAAAGCTTAGCCGTTTTGTTGTTTTAAGTTTTGTGTTTTAAAAATGTGAGTGATAAATATTTTTCGCCTCATATTAAAACTCGCAGCGATAAAAATAAAAATGATGTCATCAACAAAACTAAATTATTTTACAAACACTCCACGTACAATGTCATGAGTGAGCCGAATAATTGATGAGTTTATGATGAAAATAATGTAAATAACGCTAGGGCTCGAAGTGCTCTTAAAAAATATAACTCCTCAGAGCGAGAGAGTACTTTGATGGATTTACGAGCTCCATTTTTTAAAACCTGCAAGTGTGTAATCACATTATTTTAATAAATAGAAATAAAAAATAATAGAAAGACAATATTTTAGTTGTATTTTAGCCACTCCTAGTTTAGTTTTGGAATTCACCCGCGATGTAAATTTACAAAGTTAGATCTAATATTCACATTTAATTTTTTTACGAGCTTTGGGAATATTTAGAAATGCATCAGAAGTTGGCCACCGAAACCAGTAAATTTTTGAAAGGAGTCTACGAGAAAATAAGTTTGGGAACCTCTGGTTTAGGGGTTGCTCAACGTGATTTTTAATCTTCACCAAATCGCGTACAAACATTGCAGCAGAGTGGCCAAAATGGAAGCAAGAATTCACTGTTTGGATGATCGCTAATGGAAAAATGGGCAGACCGGATAACGAGAAAATAGCAATATTCATTTGGCTACTGGGGGAACAAGGAATTGCTATTTATAACACTTTGTATTATCCAAATGATGGGTCAGAAAAGTCAATGCTTGGAATTGATATACCGGCACTAGGGCATTCAATCCCGAAGCATTTTAACAATCCCGGGATTTCGGGATCCAAAAATTCTAATGCCGGGATCCCGGGATTTTTCGGGATTTGGGCTTTATCATAACATTTAGCAACATTGCATTTAACAGTAGGTTCGCCTTTTTTAAACCACACAGATTCATTGTCACCGTTTTTGGTCTTACAGGGAGCATAATGCACGTTGGTAAAAGAGTCCGTAATTTAATGTCTAAATATTTTTATAGTATTCTTAAATATATATATTGATTGTAAAAACCCCTTACTAATATCTACAGAAATTTATTTTACACAAAACGCCAACAAAGTAAAATGAGGACCAACCCTTCCACACTGTATAATCTTGTTGTGTTATCAATTGCTACCAGATTTTTCGTTATCACACAATTCTTCCAAAAAATGTTTGAACAAGTACAGTAATTCAGGTAGGTTCTGAAGTTCACGTCCAAGTGCAAATGGCACATGCTCACTTTGAATCAAAATTTTGATGTTCTGTATATCTAGTTTTTCATGTCAAATTAATTGATTTTTTCGTTTTCAGCATCTCTTTTATTCCGTAAATAACTCAGTAAAAATCTCGGGATCCCGGAGCTGTAATCCCGGGATTTCAGGACATGGAAAAGTGTCCGGGATCCCGGGATCCCGAATTCGGGCCCTAGCCGGCACTAACAGAGGAAAACGCAGACGCGGTTCAGCAACGCACGTTAAATGAGGTAATGAAATCTTTTGATGAGTTTTGTGTGCCAAGAAAAAATATTGCGATGGAGTCCTACAAATTTAATATGATTTTACAAAAAGAAAGACAATCGTTCACTGAGTTTGAGACTGAGTTGCGCAAACAGATTCAACATTGTGAGTTCAAATGTGATTGTGGTAAACGATATGAAGACAGAATGTTACGTGATCGCATCATTGTGGGAGTTCATGACAAAAAATTACAATTAAAATGATTGGATGGTCGTGATGAGACATTGGCAAAAGTCGTTGATACGTGTAAGGTCCCTGCAGTGAAATCCCAAACTAGTCAGGAAAAATACTAGTTTACAACTAGAATTTCCTGACAGAAACCGAACTAGTTTGAAAATGACAAGACTTGTACCACGTACAAAACGATTTATTCATGCACTGTTTTAACTTCGACAGTTTAATACAATAAATATAACTTTCATTTGGTTATATTGTAAACCATTAAATCGACTACGTACTCAACTATACCAGACCTGTTAAATAATGGTTAATATTCATAATGATTATTAATTAAAGCATGTTTTTTTGGATAACCGTTTAATGATTAAATACCGATATTACCACCTGATTAATAATTAACTACTTAAAAAAATTTAATTCATTCATTAATTTTAGTTACGTCATTATTTTGTTATTTTTGATAATTTTCAATTATGTTTGACTTTCTTTAGTTACACGATAAATATAATCATTTGATTAATTTCTATTATCAATCAACAAGCCAAACTACATACAAAAGTTAAGAATATTTTATAACTGCTTGAATTATTATTTTTTATTCTTATCCAAATTTCAACTTTTAAACATTATACTTTTATAAATTTTTAAAAATAATCGACTGAAATGCCCTAAGTTAATGAATATAATTTATTTTAATTAAAACTTTTATTTTTATTTTAGTTCACTCAAAAATTAACTAAAGTATTCATTTTATTTTTAACTAAAATGTTTTCTTTGCATATTCAATATTATTAAAAAAGATAAAAATATAGTATTTATTGTACCTGAAACCTTTTACTTTTAATAACATTTAATGAAAAATTCATTTAAATTTATGTTCGAAAGTTTGAAATATATATGTATATATTTTTGCTTTTAATTAATAGTCAAAAAATTTAACACTAATTATTGGCAAATCTAAAGCTACTAAATAAAAATTTGTAATACATATATTAAAGTGTACTTAATCAAAATTTTTTATTGTATATTCATGAATTCATTTGATTTTTTGACTCCCAAAGTAATGGCTTTGGTTCATAGTTGGACTAGTATTTTTCTGTCTATTTTGAACTAGTATGAGACTATTATATTTCTGACCGAAATCTGACAATTTCCATCTCGTAGGACATCCCCATGTTAAAAATACCAGTTGATTGCATGGAAAAAAGATAGTTGGCTGACTAATTGAGCATGCGGTTCATACTAGTTGTGAGGTAGTTTACAACTAGTTCATTTGACTAAAGGGGTGTTTGAAGCAGCTAACCAACACAAGCAAATGTTAGATACAAACCCTGCAGCAAATCAAACTAGTTCAGAACTCACGCTGAGCTAGCCTGAAAAGGGACGGGACTGGTTCTTCATCTATTCCAAATCAATGCTTTCAACTGTCTTTTTTAACATGGCGATGTCCTACGAAGTGACAATTGTCGCCATCTGCAGAACTTTTGAACTTGTTCTGAGCTGACTCTGGCTTAGATGGTTCTGAGACAGTTCGTATAGTAACAGTTCCTAGATAGTTCAAATAGGGTCACCTCCAGGCTAGAACAAATATGGTTAGTTTTGAGCTGGTTCTAACAAGTATAGTATAGAGCCTTTTCTTTAAATACTGTAATTAAATAAGCACGCATACCATTTTGTGAATAAAAAATACTTCATTTTATTTGTAAAAAGCTATTTGTTTTGCACTAGTTTACTTTTTAATGCAAACTGTGCTTCAAAAATAGGAACATAAAGTGTCTGTTATTCCTTCGTTTTCAAACTCTACTCAAAAATTCTTCAAAATTTCAACTGAATTGCAAACGTTTTGATTGAATTTACCTGGATTCAATGGCTTTTACTTAAAAAAATATATTTTGGTAAAGGAACTAAAATTAGTTTTTCACGTCAATAGAATACTTCACGTACGTAGTTGCGGTCAAAATAATAGCAGCAAAATTCAAAACGATGCAGTGGCAACTTGTCTTTATATATTTATTGTTAATAATTTTCATTTAAAGTATGGGTCGATCTACATACAGATGCGTTCAACTAATTAGCAACGAAATTCAAAACCATATTGCTTGCAAATTATGTTTATTTGTTTATTTTTAATAATTTTCATTTAAAATATAATTCAATCTATAACAGGAACCACAATAACAAAAGTTGCAAAGCTTGCACAAATTGCAAAAAAATTAATCAAACTTCAAAAAATTGTAATCAAAATTTTTAATTAAAGTAATTAGTAAATTTTCGAGTATGCAGTTTTGTAGCCCATTCAATTTTAGTATAATAAAGTGCATTATATATTAATTATATTATATTATTAGTGCACTAAAATTGAATGGGCTACAAAACTGCATACCAGAAAATTTTCTAAATATTCTAATTAAAAATTTTGAAATTTTGATGAAAATTTTTTGAAGTTTGATTAATTTTTTTGCAATTTGTGCAACTTTTGTTATTGTGGTTTCTGTTATATATTGAATTATATTTTAAATTAAAATTATTAAAAATAAACAAATAACATAATTTGCAAGCAATATCGTTTTGAATTTCGTTGCTAATTAGTTGAACGCATCTGTACATATATCAAATAAAACATAAATAAAAGTTGCAAAGCGTGCACAAAGTTCACAAAAACTAATCTGATATATGTAGATCGACCCATATGAAAAATGAGAATTATTAACAATAAATAAATAAAGATAAGTCGCCACAGCATCATTTTGAATTTTACCGCTATTATGGTCTCTCTCTATATCCTTTCCTGTTTAATTACCTCTATTTTAATCTTTCTTCCCCTATCTTCATCTTTAATTTTATCGGTATCTTCATCCTCTTTGTTTTTACGTTTATGTTTATCATTTTCTTCATCAACATATTCCCCTCCACCTTTGGCCTTATATATATAAGTTTAAGTTCACCTTTATCTTTACACATCTTTGTTTTTGTTTTTATTTGTACCTTTGCCTTTATAATTCTCTTTATCTATCTACGTACTCACCTTTACTTTCATTCTTGTATTGTTATTTCTAAGTGTTATCCTCTAACCTTTTATTAGCAAGTTTTTGTTAAATTCATACCATATGCATACACACAAGAAGTACTTGTTTCAGCCCCAACCATTTCCGTTGCTCCATTTCCGTTGCACCATTTCCGTGTGCAATTTCCGCTGAATTTGCCAATTTACTCCCACCCAACCAACCGCCGCTAAAGAAGTTTCACTTCAAAAATAATAATTACAGAGTTGCCACCTGTTTGAAAATTAAATTTAAGTAAATTGAAATTTGAGTCAAGAGAATATTGCAATATGGGCATAAAAAAGGCTTAAGAAGGCTTACAGCCAAAAAATTTTTTTTTTAGTTGCCACCTGTTTGAAAATTTTAATTTAATTTAATTTATAAGATAAATTGAATATTGCAAAATGGGTACCAAACTGAAAAGGTTTAGGAAACTTTACTGCCGAAAATATTTTTAGGGAGGGTTGCCACCTGTTTGAAAATTTTTATTTTATTAAATTTACAAAATAAATGAAATTTATATCTATAGTTATAATAAAATTGTAGCAAGTCGATGTCTGTACCTTATAGATATTAAAGAAAAGTTTATATGGTGGAGTTTTATTAGAGCTACAGAAGCCAAATAAACAATTTTTATAACTTTTGACTCTCTGTCTGTCTGTATATTTGTACGCGCATCACTCGAAAACATGGAGTTGAATGCAGTTTTCACCGATACTTCTAGAGATCTAGATTACAATATAGAAGAAAAAAATTAAAGAGTTGCCACCTGTGTTTAAAATTTCAGTTTAGGTCAATTCATGCTGCCATATAGCTGTCAAAAGAAAGAGGTTTGCAAAGGCTTGCAGCTGAAAATATTTTAGTGGAAGGTTGTCACCTATTTGAAAACATTTATTTAATTTAATTGATAGCATAAATTAAATATTGCAATATTGGCATCAAAATAAAGAGGCTAGGAAATTTTAATGCCGAAAATATTTTTAGGGGATTTGCCAACTGCTTGAAAAATTGTACTTATTTAACTTTGTAAAATAAATGAAATATTACAAAACGCACATGAAACTAAAGAGGATTAGGAAGCTTACTTTTGAAAATATTTTTGAAGCGGGTTGTCAGTTATTTGAAAACTTTCATTTAATTAAACTTATAAGATAACCTAAATGTTGCCATATGGGTATCAAAAGAAAGTAGTTGAGAATAATAAAATTGCAACAGTACATAATAGATGTTAAAGAAAAATTAATAGGGGGTTTATTAGATCAAGAGAAGCTAAATCTAAAATTTTTATAATTTTGGTCTGTCTGTCAGTATGTTTGTAAGCGCATCACGCAAAAACTAATGTGTGGAATTAAATACAGTTTTCACCGATGCATATATTGCTAGAGCTCTAATTGAAAATATAGAATCCATTTTTTTTTTGTTTTAGTTTATCGTGGATCATTATTCTTAGGTATTTAAATGTATTAGCTTTTGCCAGTTCGTGATTGTTTATATCTAGAATTAGCAACGGACTGTTCTCAAAATTTCACCTTGATATAACACAAACTTAATTTTATTCAATTAAGTGTGTTCAAGCATAACCAATCGCACTTTTTTGGAACTTCTGTGTGGAAGGTTTTTCGCTAAAAAAATCAAAACTTTTTGTTGGTGCTGCCAAAAAATTAAGAAATCTGAGACGTCACGCTTTACAATTTTATACAGTTCTCTGTACAATGTATTTCACTAAACTACTAAACGGCTGCACCGTTTTGGTTCATATTTGGAATATATGCCAGCACCTTGAAAATAAATATTCCGACCAAAAATTTACTCGGTATGTAGCTCGGGATATTCCAAAAATTCTTATACAGACTACAAATTAAAAAACCAATATATCTCTAGAACCAATTACGCTGGGGAACTGAAACTTAGTACTGATGCATATATTGCAAATACATTTTAAAATGGGCATGTCACCTTCCATACAAACTGAACTTCTCATATAGCTTATCTCTGCAACAGCTCACGCTAACGTCCCAAAATTCGGCACAGCTATATACATATGTTATCAATCCCGTGCTTATCGCGAAAAGTGGTAAGTAATGGAAAATGGGGCGTGGCAACCCCATGCTTCTCATTTCACTTCACCATTTCTCCTAGATTTCTAAATCCCACTGAACTATGTATTGTATTTAATTTTTAGTAAAAGGTAAAATTTACTTGAAAATTTTGAAGATTTTTTTTTAATTTATCACAAAGAATGAAGCTAAGATTTTTAAGAGTTTCGCTATAGACTGCCCTATCTACATAACTATTTGCATAAAATGCCGTTTTCGTTGTTCGGACTAAACTCAAAAACCACTGAATAGAGTTCCGTCAGATTGTCGGAGGTTATCTTACATACATATATGGTCCTATTACATGCTACTAGAAAACTGGCTACTGGAAACCACTTGTGCTGGATTAGAGTTATTTATAAAAATTGTATTTATTAACAGAATTCGTTCAAATTTTAAATGTGAGCTAGGTACCTGTATGATGGAAAATTCTTTTGATAAAAATTAACCTGATGAGTGCCGCTGGAGTCGAGGTTGAAATGGTTTTGCAGAAAATTTACCCAATGGATGGCGCTGCAGCCGAAATGTATAGAAACCCCGTGTGGTTGGTCTGCTTTGGTCCTATGTTTAAGTTATACGAATTTAGTTTTCAGATGTCTAAATGAAGGATGGGGTTAAGTTTGTCTGACGCTCTCATGTACGATCATGCGATCTTGCATCTACCTACAAATCAGTTCATAAATATTACCACGAATTCTAAAAGTGGCGAATCATCAAGGAAAGATCACCGTAGGTATATCAGCTGCTTCATTTGAAAGATATTCAAGAGATCACACAACTCATTTAGCCAATGTACCGGAAAACTTTTCATCCTGTGGAACAGCGAGATTTCTTGGCCCTCCTATAACAGAAAACGCACTTATGTGCTCTTGAGTTTCCTTATAAGAACTTTTATGGCATACGCATTGTTACATTTTACGTTTAGTTAATAATAAATTTCACTTATTTAAGCTTTAAAAGTATTTTTATTGTCGTTCGGAATTGAATTTGTTTTACACGCCTTGACTGCAACAATGATAATAGCCTGGCGTCATATTCCTCTATTGTGATTAGCATGTGGTCGTGACATTCAGCATGGTGATAACAGTTCACAATTATTACACGCTTCTTTTAATTTTAAATCAAAACTAATCATGGACCATTAATCCTCACAACCAAACCTTCTGGGTGGTCAACCCACCCTCCCACTTCGTGTGGTTTTGAAATTATTCACAGGCACAGCTGGACCAACTTCAGTGTCTGACGTTGCTTCAGATTCACCACTACCAGCAGTATTGTATTCATCATCTGATGTGGACTCACCCGCTATTACTGGTAGTGGAGATTCTTCCACATTACAATTTTGCTCATGATGAGTATTGTCTTCTGCGTGACCACTATTTTTTGGTGGTACTATTTGAATTTCAGGACAGTTCTGATCCGCGTTACATATAAAGTTTTCTTCAAATAACAAATCGCTGGCAGTGAAATCAGAGTTTTTTGTTTTTGTAATAAAACGACGATTACGTCTGAACTGATTATAAAAATTATCACGAATTATGTATGACCGATCATTAACTCTACCAATTATTGTGCCATATTGCCACTCTTTGGAGTTTTTTTTTTAAATACCCAACCGCCTATTTTCAATCCCGGTAATGACTTAGCGTTCCTATTATAGTAATATTTCTGTCTTTCTTTTTTCTTTTAAATTTTTTTCGAATTAATTCCTATTTTATGTTATTTCTGACCAACAATGACTCCGATACTGGTAATTTTGTTTCGATTAACCGCCCAAAAAATAATTCCGCCGGGGTCAATTGCATGCTTGCCACCGGAGTTGTGTTATCTTCCAATATCCGATAATGATATGATCCAGAATCATTTGCCTCATAGCATCGTTTTAAGATATTTTTAGCCACGCCTTTTTCTGCTAGGCCATTACTTTGGGGATACCGTGGGCTTGAAAATTTAAATATAATGTTCAATTCTGACGCAAAGTTTTCAAATTCTCGAGATCCGAAAGGGCTATTATCACATTTGATAATTGTTGGTAACCCAATTTTGCAAAATACCCTAGTAATTTCTTCTATAATATGACGTGATGTTTTGTTACTAAGCGAAATAGAAATAATATAAATTGAGTATGAATCAATAATAGCAATGAAATCACGTCCCGCATATTCAAATAGATCCATCGCCACTATATGAAACGGATACCTTGGTGATTTTTCCTGAGTCAATGTCTCTTTTTGATAGTTCCGATGAAATTTTTCGCAAACAATACATGATTTAACCATTTCTTTTATTTGGTCATTCATCCCAGGCCAATAATACAACTTTCTTGCTCGTGCTACTGTCTTTTCAATGCCCAAATGTGGGTCGTGTAACCATTTTTTAAGTTTGCCTTGCAATTTTGTAGGTATCACAAGTCTATGATCCAAAAGTAACAACCCTTGTTCAACATGAAGTTCCGTTTTCAATTTATAAAAATGTTGACCCAAATCGCATAATTGATGAAAACTTGGCCATCCGTTTTCAACGTATTTACAAACCCGGCTATAACTTTCGTCTATTTGTAAAACTTCTCGATAATGTTTTATGTTTTCTTCCGATAAGCAAACCGATTTAATAACGGAGTGAATGGCCCCCGAGAGGCCCTCCAATTCATCCTCTTCTAATAATTGAGCACGTGATAGACAGTCAGGGATCAACATTTCTTTTCCTGGTTTAGAAATCACATTCATCTGTGGGTATTTCAATAAAAACATAAACATGCGTTGAATTCGCATTGTCACATCACCAATGCCTCGTTTAACTAATGTTTCCAGTGGTTTGTGATCACTTTCAACTGTGGCCATATAAATAGTAAATAATGAAATCGTTGGCACGCGAAAACAATGGCCAATAATTCCTTCTCAATTTGTGCCCACTTTTGTTCACTCTTCGTTAATGTTCGAGACGCAAACCCAATTGGGTGTCCCATCTGCATTATCACACAACCCAATCCATCTTTAGATGCATCAGTTTGAACAACTGCTGGCACCTTCGGTTCATAAATCGGCAATACCGGCTCAGATGAAACAATCTTTAATAAATTTCTAAATTCTTCTTCGTGTTTGCCAGTCCAACGAAAATCAACATCGAATCTTGTTAGCTGTCTCAATTCAGCTGTTATTTGTGATAAATTTGGAATAAAACGGGCTAAATATTTTAATAGCCCCAGAAAACGTAAAACTCCCGCTTTGTCTTTTGGTCTCCCCTTCCCCAGAATTGCGTCACAATATTTTCTACCAATTCTAATTTAATTCTTCGAAATTATGCTCCCCATAAATTTAACTGACTCTTTTCGATATTGAATCTTTTCTGAGTTAAATTTCACATTATTTTCCCGAGTCCGGTCCATAACCAATTTCAAAATTTGATCATGTTCTTCAACACTTTCTGCATATATTAAAATGTCATCAAAATAAATGCACTCTCCCTCTCCAGAGATGTCTCCAAATAATTATATCATTGTCCGTTGAAACATTTCCGGTGCACAATTGAGACCAAACGGCAACCGATTAAATTTGAATCGTCCAAATGGAGTCATGAATGTTTTTAAATCTGATGTGGCCCTGTCAAGTGACATGTGCCAATACCCACTTTTTAAATCAATCACTGAAAATACTTCGGCATTTCCTAGACCAGAAGTTAGGACCTCAATTGTCGGAATCACGAAGTATTCCCACTTAATACATGCGTTAAGTGACTTTGGATCAAGACAAATACGTAGCGTACCATTTGGTTTTTCAACAATTTGTAAATTATTGACCCAGTCAGTTGGATAGTCCACAGGTGAAATGATTTCATCCTGCAACATCTTCCCAAGTTCTATTTGTAATTTACCCATTAATGATTGCGGTATCCGTTTCTTATAGTGAAGCACGGGCTTCGAATTTTCCTTTATATAGATTTTATACTCACCCGGGAATTTACCAAATCCCGTGAATACATATTTGTATTGTCCAACAAATGACTCAGTTGCTTTCGGCAATGTAATTTTATTACTATCAATCCGTTTAACTATTCCCAATTCTAAGCAGGAGTTCAATCCCAGTATCGGCTCATATGTATCATTGACAACCAAAAAATATATATCTTGTTCTATCTTTGTTTTTAAATCAACGCATTTCAAGTTTACTGTCCCAAAATTCTTAACTCTATTATTGCTATAATCGAATACAGGAAAATAATTTTCTTGAGTTTTTAACTCAACATTAATTTTCTTAACTAACTTTACTGGAATACAATTGACGTCAGCTCCTGTATCAATTTTGAACTTAACTACTTCATGTCCTATCTGATATTCCTTAGTCCAATTTCTTCGATTCAATTCACAAGAGTATTCTAAAATCAATTTTATTACTAAGCGTGTTTCTAATACTGTTACCACAACAAGCTACTTTACCTGCTATGTCACCCCACGGCAAGCTGCTGATTGTTGGTTTTGCATTGTGCTGAGCTCCTTTTTGCTGTGGATTCCTTCCTTTTTGGCGACACATGCTAGCGAAATGCCCCTGTTTTGTACAAATCCGACATGGAATTTCTTTTGCTTTGCAAACCATTTTGTGTTGAGCATCCCATGATTGTCCATAATTGAAGCAAAAACGTTTCGTTTGGCTAATCGCGTTTACATGCGGTTGTCCTTCCTCTGCAATGGTTGCCACTTGTTGCTTCCCTGCAGCAAAATTTAGGGACAGTCTGGCAAAGCGTTAGTTCCGCCCTACAAATTTCAGAACTGTCTCTAAACTACTGCAAGAGGGATGCAGAGCTGGACGGTTCAAACGCATGTGCTGCTTGTTGCGTTGTCATCAATAGGTTTGTTTTTTACATTTTCGGGCTAGTTTCGGGCAAATGGGCATAAGTACGGAATGCTCTCACAAAAGTACATAAACCGTCCAAAATCGCGGGAACACAAAAACCCATTTTCGTGCGCGAAACTAAACGTCAAATCGCAAAAAATTACAAGTTTAAGATTTGAGCAGGAGCGAACACAATAACTTTAATTTAATAGTAGTTTTTTCAATTATGAATCAAAGAAAAACAGCTAAATAAATATGCACATATTTATTGGTTAAAATTTGAATGTTTTAAATTCTTCCTCTGGCAGTTTTCACAAACTCGCCCGAAAAAATAGTCCGACTTCGGGCTAGTGAGAGGCAAAAATTACTCTCTCAAAGTGGGTCTCAACAGCCCGAGAACCAACCAAAGAGACACAAATTGGGCACTTTCGGGCACCCGCGGGCGAGCAAAAGAACGGACTAAATGTTAGAGCGCTTTCACATCATGATGCAATAATACAAGGTGGTATCAGTTGCGACAGCCCGATTTGACACTGCCTTAGCTCAGTAGAATAAGAAGAAAAACGGGAAGAAATTAATCCCCGTTTGGGGGAAAAATATAAAATTTCGTATTTTCTTCTAAACAAAATATGCTTTTTTATAGTATATTGGTCATGAAATGAAATAAAATAAGATAAAATACTTAAAAAAACAATAAAAAATATTCAACTATATTATTAGGCACAGAATTGTTAAAGAAGTAACACTGTTCACCGACCACATGTATTTCAATTGGCACTTTCTTATAAATGTCGCATACATGAAATCGGAGTGGATACATTTCTCTCTGCAGTAAGAGCGGCCAGTAAAATCTGAAAACTTACTGCACTCATTTTCGCGGCGTACATAAACAAGAAAAAGAAAGCAAGAACTATATTGAATAACATAAATATAACAAGCTATAACGTTCTATATTCGCTAGAGGATAGTTTAGTTAAATGATTTAAGAAATTTTCATATTTAATTGCATGAATTGCGGCTTTTGTTTTTATTTTTTCTATAAATTACATACCGAAAGTATTCCGACTAGTGTGGAAATTAGCTCAACGCGGAATCGTTTCGGTAAGCTAAAAATACCGAGAAAAAAATAATTGTAACAATATTGTAATAGCTGATTTATTTTTATAAATAACGGGGAAATATTTTTTTTTTTTAATGTGGCAACCCATTTCGAGAAAGTAAACATTATTCCACATCTACAGGCCAAGCCCTTTCATTTGACATCTCATTTTTGAAACTCGAACGAACGGTGCAGATATGACCTGGACAAAAAATCCCTTCGCCTATTATATACATACATGTATACTAGAGAACTCGTATGGCGTTAACGCCAACACAATCTAAATTTATAAACAGGCACTCATATTTTAACATTTAATTTAACTTGTGAATGAATTCGAATTTTCAAATTTAAATATTTTTAAATCCCTTTTGCCTGGCACTGTGATACATATTGCAATTAACTGATGAATTAAGTTTAATATGATTTTTTTAACACGTGGCAACTCTCATAAAGACAGTTCAGAAATAAATCCTTCTTAAATTCATTTCTATACTGTATATGACCACCCTTGAGGTACCATCTTTCCGATAAAAAAATAATTATCGAAATCGGTTCCCGGTTTCACTTTTTTTCAAAAACCTTCAGTTCCACTTTTCCGATCGCCAAAAGCTTTCCCCAAGATTAAAACCCTTCTAATTGCTTATTATACTGTTATATAATGTTTTGCGGTCCTATTATAAGCTTAAGAGTTATTTGCACATTTTTGGAGAAATCGATCGCAATTTCAAGTCCCATCGTGATTCTACTGTTAACTTCACCCTCAGGGAACAAAGGTTTTCTCTTTGTTTCCTTACTATATTACAGCTTAATAAACATCAAAGAACATAAACCCAAGTCCTTTTCAAATCCATTTGAAATTAGAAAAGTTATAGCAATTTTAGTAACGTATCGATATACAGTGCAGTTGAATATTATTAAATGTGCAGCTGCACAAAATTATCGAAAATCGGCTTTCTCCAGCAACAGCTGTTTGCGCACATGTCTAGTAAAGCGTGCAGATAATTTAAAGCGAAAACAAGTGAAAAGTGATTAAACTTAATAATATTTTTAATAAAATGAGTAAGCGGCATATCAGAAGATTAATTAAAAGGCAGACCGATGTTTATATCGAAACGTTAAGTGAAAGTGAAGGTAGTGGGAATGTAACAAAATCTGTGGAAGAGCCAAGTGCGCGGTCAGCAATAGATGCGCAACCATTAGCTGAGGAGCTTGCAGAAGTAGGTGCAAATATATATAAACAGAACAATTTGCGATCAAAATTAAAAGAGTGGTACATTAACAATAGACCATCGCGTAAGTGTTGCGATGATTTATTAAAAAGATTAAAAAGTGAAAATTTAGATGTGCCTCAAAGCGCTGAGGGCCTTCTTGCAAACTGCAGGCAACGTGCTTTAATTGAGATAGTTCCTTCCGGTCATTACTGTCACATAGGTGTCAAAAAACAGTTGGAGAAGTTGGCTAGAGCTAAAGATATACGCGAGTTAATTCTTGTGGATATTAATATTGACGGCTTACCCCTCTACAGAAGTTCGCGTACACAGATTTGGCCAATTTTGCTTAGGATTGTTAATTTGGAAAATACTCCTATTTTACCTGTAGGAATTTACTTGGGCGCTAAGAAGCCTGACTGTGTTGAAAGTTTTTTGTCTGCCTTTGTAGCCGAAATGGAAATTTTAATGGAAAATGGTGTGGATGTGTTGGGTAATATTATAAAAGTTGAAATCCGGTCTATCGTATGTGATGCGCCTGCTAAAGATTTTATATACGGCATACCAGGCCACACATCGGCGTTCGGTTGCACAAAATGCACACAGAAAGGTAGAAAAGTGGACAATATATTAGTTTACGAGATAGAAAGTGGTGAACTAATTTATGATGAGGATTTCGCAAACAGAATATATGAAAGCCGCATTTACCTAAATATAGAACCAGAAAAACACCACTAGAAACTCTGGGCATTAAAATGATAAGCCAAGTAGCTATTGACAGTATGCATCTGATAGACTTGGGTGATATGCGCAAATTTTTGATTCGCATTATGCAGGATAAAATAAATATAAAAGTTTCCAAAGAGAACAAGAGTCGTATTTCTAACAACTTAAAAGCCCTAAAACTGTACATTATGACAGAATTTGCTCGAAAGCCAAGAGGATTAGAAGAAATATACAATTGGAAAGCCACAGAGTTCCGCCAATTCCTGCTATACACAGGTCTATCTGTATTAAAAAATACAGTTTCAGATGACGCCTATTATGAGTACCTCCTATTGCATTGTGCTTGCAGGCTATTATTTTGCCCCAAGAGCAACATTTCGAACACTGAGGTAGCGAAAAAATTTTAAACATTATTTGTACAAAATTTTCCTGTAGTTTTCGGAGACACGAGTGTGACATATAATATACATCACCTACTACACAAAATCGATAATATTAGAGCTATTGGTTTAGTATCTGGATCATCTGCTTACGAATTTGAGAATTATCTACAAGTTTTGAAAAAGTATGTGAAAAAGCCCACTCAAATTTTACAGCAGCTCTATAACAGAATTTTAAATGAAAGCTATGAGGCTGAAGATCATTCGAATGGCTTGAAACTTACGAAAAATGGGAAGTATGAGTATTTTTACAAAAATTGCGTTTTTACAACGAAACCACCGAATAATATCTGCATTATAAAACCGTATGTTCCAATTGAAATTCACCAGTTCACAACTAAAAACGGAGGCTTAGTCAAAGGAAAAAAATTTTTAAATGCTGTAAGCTTTTTCAGTGAACCTTTGGATTCAATTTCTGTGGGAATTAGTATAGTTGACATAAAACCATCAGATTTGGCCAATTTTGCTTAGGATTGTTAATTTGGAAAATACTCCTATTTTACCTGTAGGAATTTACTTGGGCGCTAAGAAGCCTGACTGTGTTGAAAGTTTTTTGTCTGCCTTTGTAGCCCAAATGGAAATTTTAATGGAAAATGGTGTGGATGTGTTGGGTAATATTATAAAAGTTGAAATCCGGTCTATCGTATGTGATGCGCCTGCTAAAGATTTTATATACGGCATACCAGGCCACACATCGGCGTTCGGTTGCACAAAATGCACACAGAAAGGTAGAAAAGTGGACAATATATTAGTTTACGAGATAGAAAGTGGTGAACTAATTTATGATGAGGATTTCGCAAACAGAATATATGAAAGCCGCATTTACCTAAATATAGAACCAGAAAAACACCACTAGAAACTCTGGGCATTAAAATGATAAGCCAAGTAGCTATTGACAGTATGCATCTGATAGACTTGGGTGATATGCGCAAATTTTTGATTCGCATTATGCAGGATAAAATAAATATAAAAGTTTCCAAAGAGAACAAGAGTCGTATTTCTAACAACTTAAAAGCCCTAAAACTGTACATTATGACAGAATTTGCTCGAAAGCCAAGAGGATTAGAAGAAATATACAATTGGAAAGCCCCAGAGTTCCGCCAATTCCTGCTATACACAGGTCTATCTGTATTAAAAAATACAGTTTCAGATGACGCCTATTATGAGTACCTCCTATTGCATTGTGCTTGCAGGCTATTATTTTGCCCCAAGAGCAACATTTCGAACACTGAGGTAGCAAAAAATTTTTAAACATTATTTGTACAAAATTTTCCTGTAGTTTTCAGAGACACGAGTGTGACATATAATATACATCACCTACTACACAAAATCGATAATATTAGAGCTATTGGTTTAGTATATGGATCATCTGCTTACGAATTTGAGAATTATCTACAAGTTTTGAAAAAGTATGTGAAAAAGCCCACTCAAATTTTACAGCAGCTCTATAACAGAATTTTAAATGAAAGCTATGAGGCTGAAGATCATTCGAATGGCTTGAAACTTACGAAAAATGGGAAGTATGAGTATTTTTACAAAAATTGCGTTTTTACAACGAAACCACCGAATAATATCTGCATTATAAAACCGTATGTTCCAATTGAAATTCACCAGTTCACAACTAAAAACGGAGGCTTAGTCAAAGGAAAAAAATGTTTAAATGCTGTAAGCTTTTTCAGTGAACCTTTGGATTCAATTTCTGTGGGAATTAGTATAGTTGACATAAAACCATCAGATGAAGAACTAATATTCAGCGTTAATGATATAGATGTTAAGTTGTTGGGTCTGCCACACGATGGCCGCTTACTCATGCTTCCAATCTTACATGGTTGTTGTTGAGTATTCAAGTATTTAACACCACTTTTCGCAGATTCGTTTTTTTAATAACAGAAATATATACAAAAGGATAAAATCGCAATGTCGTTTAAGAGGTTAAAAGTTCGTAGCGATCTGCTTCCGCAAGGTAAGTATTTTCAAAAATAAATGCATTTGAAACCCAATTAACATTTTTTTATTTATGTTATATTTACTACAGCTACCAATCCCACAAGTGAGTGCACCAGATGCGTTAATTTTCAAGAAAACTTTAATGAAATTAAAGGTATGTATGTACTCAAAAAAAAAAAAAATGTATATATATGCACTCCTCGTCATTTGACCCTTTTATTCCTTAGTATTTTCAGTTTTCCGTTTGTTTATTTATTATTCATTAATTTTTTATAAAAATATAGCAAAATTTTCAAAAATCAACGCTATTTACGACCACTTTAAACTGGCACTTTATTATACCAGAATAGAATGGGCTACAAAACTGCATATCCGAATACTTTTTTTTTAATATTATCAAGTTATTCACTGCAGGTCATTAGTTTAGCGCACCCCTTTGTTGACATTCCTTGACATTTTTTAAATTTGTATACAATTTTTTAAATCGGATTTGCACGTAGAATATTGTTAAACAAACCCACAATATGACCAAAGTACAGTACAATTAACTCTATTGTACAACAAATACTTTTAAATACTTGTTTCGGCAATAACAACAGTTAACAATACTTGTTAAGACAACTACAATACTTTGCAAAACTCGCTAACACAATCGATCTCTGTTTTACAACTGAACTTTTTGGCGCGCTGTGGCAGCGGCCTTATATACTTGCACTCGAACTCATGGCAACTCTAGAACGTTGTGCCATCTATCGCACATTCTTTAATTCTCTCGCTGTTCGCTGTATTCCACTTTACATTTCTTGCTGTCGAATATTCTACGTCTTTCGTCGGACATTCTCTGATTTTCATGTTGTTCGCTTCGCGTTGCCGCAGTATTCGCCACAATATGCTATATTTTTATTAAAAAAAATAAATATTGCATAAACAAACGGAAATACTAAGGACTAAAAGGGTCAAATAAGGTCAAATGACGAGGAGTGTACGTACGTATTTTTATTTGCTTGCATATCTATTTACTTCAGTATTTATATATTTATATATC
>NW_016158593.1:113633-117559 GCF_001687245.7 Rhagoletis zephyria
CATATTTTAATGAATCACATTGTCCTGGTCACAAAAGCAAAGTTTCCGAGGAATATTAGGTGGTTTCCATACTTTTAAGGCATAACAGACTAGGAAATAACAATTACATCCCAAGGACTGAGAAATTTTTTTTTTTTGTTACTTAGTGTAATCGATATTTTTGTCGATTTTGTTATCGATATTTATCGATCTTGTTATCGATTTTGTTATCGTTATTTACAGATTTTATTATCGATTATTATCGATTTTGTTCTCGATATTTATCGACTTTATTAGCGATGTTTATCGATTTTGTTATCAATTTTGTTGTCGATATTTATCGATTTTGTAATCGATTTTGTTATCGATATTTATCGACTTGGTTAGCGATATTTATCGATTTTGTTATCGATATTTATCGATTTTGTTTTCGATATTTACCGATTTTGGTATCGATATAAATCGATTTTGTTATCGATATTTATCGATTTTGTTATCGATATTTATCGATTTTGTATCGATATTTATAGATTTTGTTATCGATGTTTTTATCGATTTTGTTGTAGATATTTTTATCGATTTTCTAATCGATTTAGCTACCAATGGCATTATCGATGTTGCATTGAAATTTTTATCGAATTTGTCATCGATTTTGTTATCGATATTTTTATGGACGTTATAATCGATTTTGTTATCGATAGAGTATGAAGATAAAAATGAAGACAATGGAAAACAGAATAACATGAATGTTATTAAAAGGAACAGTGGTAGAGGTAGGGATCTACATTGATAGAAAAAAAGCGAAAAAATATAACCTTAAGCAAAAGCAGATGTGTGTATGTATAGATAGATAAGTAACGTAAGTTTCACTTCTACAGTGTAGCCCAGGCGCACTTACTTTTTTTCTATATTTTAAGTTAGACCTCTAGCAATACATCTGTGAAAAGTGTATTCAAATCCATTCATTCGTTTTCGAGTGATGCGCGTGCAAAAATACAGACAGACAGACAAAAATTCTAAAAATGGTTGATTTGGCTTCTGGTGCTTTAATAAAGACCCCCCACATTAACTTTCTTTAATATCTATAATGTACAGACATCGACCTGTTACAATTTTATTATAGTATGTATAGATTATGCCACGTAAAATTAACTGACCTATTCGTACACTAAAAACTTGCTTTTAATTTTCAGGCAAATTTTTCATGTCTGTGCAAACTTAATTATGTAAAGTACGCATAGTAGTAACCCTAGTATTTGTATAGCGCAGTTTATATTGCAGTGAAAGAGAATTTAAATTCCTTATAGAAATTTTCTCCATTTGCCGTAAGCATATTTACTCAAGCTAATGTGAAAAGGTGCAATACCGGCGTCAGCATTATGTTTCGAACCAACCAAAAGCCTGCGACAGAAAAACCAGTCATGCCAATGGCAAACACCATACTACGCCTTTGTTTGTGTGAAACGAGTCAAGTACAAACAAACTTATGTATTGAACGTTGATTACTTGGGCGACCAAAGGCGCAAAACACAAACAAACCAAACAACCCCAAATATTTTTGAGGTGGTCTGCAAAGGAAACGAAAATGATTATATAGTTGATAAGTAGGTTCGTCTAGTAGTTAGGGTTGCCGTTTTGGGCTTTTCCTACCAAAATTGGTAGGTTATTTTTTCATTGGTAGGATGGTAGGACGCTTAAAATTTTTTATAGGCTTTTTTGCTCATAAAACATCTCTGATTTATTGTAGTGGTTCACTTTGTCAGCACTGAGAGTAGGCCTGGCAAATTGGGACTATATCAAACCAGGAGATTTTTTTCGGTTGGGGAAAGTTAATGGTAGAACCAAAACCAAAGACATACTACAAATTGAAGGTTTATTCCTCCTCTTCATTTTTAAAAAAATGTGTAAACCGATTCTCATCCCTCCTTCTCTTTTAAAAAAGCGATATCTAATTTTTTTTTAGAAAAAACTTTCAATTTTATGCCCGTTCTGTTTCTCGGATGGGTTCAACTGTTTGCCATTATGTCCAATACCTTTGAGAAAAACTCTGTGATTACTGGTATAGACAGAGTTGTACCCATTAAATTTGGCGATTTTGGCTATAAAAAGTTTCATCCACTCCATATCTAAAGGGATATCAAGAGATTGAATTGATGGATAAACTTTTGACAGCATCTGTATTAACCGGGGTAAAGGCATGTTTACAAATCACATGTTTTCCTTTGGAAAGACAGTTGCGAATCGATCGGAGTTTTTAGCCGCAACTCGAAGAAATTGATGCCAAACCCACAGCGCCGCGATTTTATTTTCTGCTGCGATTTTGTGCGCCATTTACTCCGAAGGCTTTTTTAAAACTATTACCCTGATCTCTTTTATTTACCTGAAAATCTTATGGTGTTTTCATTTCTACAAAAAATTTTGCCAGAGAAGGCAACGTTTTACGGTAGAAAAGAAACCCCCATTTTTTTAGCATACAAACCAAAAAATAATAATTGTATTTGATGCTGTCAAACGTCATTTTCTTGATTAAAAGAAATGGTAGGAAGGAAGCGATCTTGGTAGGCTTAAGTACCCCCCCCCCCCCCCCCCCCCCCCCCCCCCCCCCCCCCCCCNAGAAAATCCCTATTTTAACCCTGCAGAAAAAAATTATCAATTGATAAAAAATAACGTACTTGTAGTTACCTTTTTTGCGGGATTTCTATAAAATATATAACCCGTAGTTAGCTACAAAAAGCTAACTTGAAACAAGTGGACAAGTAATGGCAGGAGTCAAGCTCGAGATTGTTTTTTTTAAACGCGTTTCTATTTAAATATCTTGCACTTCGCAAATACTTTTTCGAATTGAGGACAAATAAAAGGAAGATCGAAATTTCATATTATCATTTTGAAGTTATGTCTGACGAAGCTCGAATATGGAACCACCTACAGCAGAATATGGTAACAAATATGAAATGTAATAAAATAAACAAAGAAAAAAAAATAAAAAAAAATAAAAAAATATTTTTTATTTCCTATTCATATTTTATGTCCAAAAGTAGTTAGACACAAGTTAATTACATCAAATGCAGAGGTAACCACCCTTGACTACATCTAATGCAGAGGTAAACCACCCTTGACTATTTCGCCATACAAATATTGTTAGCTTTCGTCGAAGAAAATATACAGATAATAAGTGACTTTTAGCTCCTTCCTAATCAACTTGAAGTTAGCTTATAGTTAGGGAAGTACCTCCCCGCTTATGTACCCAACCCGCCTAAGTACCTAAATTTTTCGTGCCCCATTTACAATTTTACTTATAATTTTCCCCTTTTAAGTGCTCTTTTAAAATTCCTTAAAATATTTACGTATTTTGAAATTCAGTAGCAGCGCTACACACCTTCGGTAAAAAAAATCTAAAAGATCAACGGCAACTTTTAGCCACTTGAAACTTGCACATTAGGGCGGGTCGAAAATCTAATTTTACTCAAATCCCTTGGTAATAGTGAAAATATAATGTATCATGAAGTCAACAAGAAGCCTGCAAAATATTAGTATTTTATTTTAATGTTAAGAGCCCGCGCATCGACCGCCAAGTCATCCACAGCACACTAGTCGAATAAGACCAATTCTTGTTAAAAATTCTGGGTTCAGCAAAAAGGTTTGGTGCATATTATTAAATAATGAATCAGTTAATGGAAAAGGTAAAGTCAAATATAATTTTTCGCAGCCCTTTAGCTTATCGTCAATCTCAAAGTTATCTTTTTTCAATACATTTTTAATTGTTCTCTTGATAATTGCACTGGCCTATAGTCAAAAGATGTAAAGAACAGCATTAATATTGCTGCCGTTCATTTAGGTCGCTGGTTGCAAATATTCTAATCTTGTTTTAATATTAGCTATAGTTTGCGAATTTTTGCAAATTTAGGAACAATTTCGGTAGCTCTAATAGAAAAGCCATTATTTTGCAT
>NW_016158593.1:118384-118592 GCF_001687245.7 Rhagoletis zephyria
CTACTTTCATATAACGGCAAATTTAGAAACCGCGAAAAATGTGCGTCTTCGTTGACTAATAAAACTATTCCGCACCAATTTTCAAGACTGCATAAATAGACTTAAAATGGGAGTTTCCCACCCTAACTGTATTATGTTAATGTATGCAACTACTATTAACTTATCAAACGATTCCTATTCTTTGACGATACATATTTCATTTCATTCA
>NW_016158593.1:118826-119506 GCF_001687245.7 Rhagoletis zephyria
CGCATTCCATAGATATTACCAGCCAAAGTTTCATTTTCAAAATTCGTATACTTTGATGCAATTGCGCGGGCTAAAGATAAGTTTTAAATTAATCTTTGGGGGCAATAACAATTGGCTAAGACCTAAGACATCATAATATTACTATTACAATGCGGTCAAACGACTTTTATTTTCCCCCATACAAAATCGACCCAGCCTATTGCACATTATTACACTAAAATTGAATAGGCTATAAAACTTCTAAGAAAAAAATTTTAAATTATGATGATTTTTTTTTTTAAGTTTTGTACAACATCTTAAGCTTAGGTTTATATGGGATTTGTTAGCGAATGAACTGCATTTTTATTGATTGAAAAATCTTAAAAATTAATAAATAAACATAAGTGGCAAACAATATCATTTTGAATTTGGTACAAATTTTTATGTCCAACTTTGACTTTCAAACAATTTAATTCTTGTAAAAATAACATACCATTACACTAAATATTTTTTTAAATAAAGTTTTTCTTTACTTGTTTATGTATTTAAATAATACTACGATTTTGGTTTTAAACTATGTATACCTACTATGTACTATATACAAAGGAAGAGGACACTCTAGATAAGCAGGGTGTATACAAATTAACGTGTGAATGCAAGTGTAGCTACATAGGGCAAACTGGCCGTAAGATTAAAACAAG
>NW_016158593.1:119667-121714 GCF_001687245.7 Rhagoletis zephyria
ATATTCGAACCACTCAAGATGTTGTACGAAAAATATGAGAAGACCCCTGAAAAAAACGCCAACGCGAAGATACATACCTACGCCGCAGAGACCAAGAAAATAAAAATAACGGATTTCTATCTGCGGGCACAAGCAAGCAACCTAATATCTGATAAATAACGGAACATAACCGAAAACCAAGAAAATAAAAATAACGGATTTCTACCCGCCGGCGAATACAAGCAACCAAAAAGCACCTACCTGTGAGATAATGAAACAAAAGCGGTCGCACTTAGATAGGTATGCATGACCTAATGACAGTTAAAACAGATAGTAACACGAATACATAAAAAGCGGAAGGAAACACGAACTATTCAGAACGAAAAATGACACAGAAGATGGCACAACGCCGAAACCGGTTTGTCTCCAAACCAAATTTGACAAGGGATGACGGAAAATCGTTCCACAATACATCATACTCCTACCCTGTCGGAAACACAAACAACCAAAAAGAAGCTATGTATACCTCATTAAATGTTGTTAATCAAGTATTTATGTAAGTTAACAAGAAGATGTAATTACATCGGTAATTATGTTCGCTTAAGTACCCGCATCGAGGTACTTAAGCGGGTTCTTTTAAGTACCCAACCCGCTTAAGTACCTCAAAAAGCTGACATTTTTNGTGGCACCGTGTTGCTTCTTTGCAAATTAAAAAAATTTTAGCTTTTGTACGTGTGAAATAGAAGTATACGTTTTTGTGCAATGTGTTTATTTGTATATTCAAATAAAGCACATTTAACCGATGAAATAAATTACACAATTCACGTATAATTCTTAATATTTCGTTGGAAATGCCAACTTTCCTGCAAATACATTAGGATTCGCAAACGGAAATTCACTACTAATTGCCTACTTTGCGTACTTTTATACTACCATTGCATACAGCAATCATACCGCGTTTTAACTTGACTCCGTCAGATCCAACTGCACCTTTTCAAATGACAAGAAAACAGTTCCCTATAAAAGTAGCTTTTGCTATAACAATTTATAAAGCCCAGGGCCAGACTCTTGACAAAGCCGGATTATACCTATTTAACCCTGTGTTTTCCCATGGACATTTATATGTAGCCTTTTCTAGAGTAAGACGATTCTCAAAAAGTTAATTCTGAATATATTTTCACCTCAAATATTGTGTAAGTAACACCATGTTTCCCTCAACTCATGACACTCATATTTCAGTCAGTTTGTAATATGTTTTTATGTACCTAATAAGTATAAGTTCTGATGTACTATAAATGCCATTCACGCTAAGAATAATTCAGTTTATTTTTTCCGCGAACTATTAGAACAGTCTGCTTCTATCTGTGGCTACAAAGAGGGATGAGTTTACTGTGTATTACTGTCTGCGCAGTCTGCGCATGGGTCCGCTTGTCATTAATATTTTGATTTCCACTCATTTTACTTTTGTTTATTCTTAACTATACTCTGAAAAATCTGTTTAAAAATGCGACTATAAATCGAGTATATTTTTGTTTATTTTTTTAATTTTTTGGTAAATTTACACGACGAATACGTATTTTTCTCGTTTACACGTTTTCGTGTGTAAAAATCCTTTTTTTAGGGGCTTTACACAATTCTACAGGTGAAATTAAACAGCAGATGTGTATTTTGTAGCTTGTACACACTTTCATAGTAAATTTACGCACACCACAGCAGCTATGTATATTACACTCTAAAAAGTCCGAAATTTAAACAAACTATTCGTTGAATAAGCGAGCATGTAATTTCGCGAATAATAAGGTAGGAAATCAGTAACCTACCTTTTAGCTAGGAAATCTACACATTTTTTTTAGAGTGTAATTTAACGAATGGCGGCTTTTTACATTTATTCTTGTTCTTCTTTTGCTAGCTAATTTCTGCTGATGAGAACTTCACTAACAAGAATTTGCAGCTCTCCCGTGTTACTACGCTCTCGATTCAATGCTCTCTTGCAAGATTTTTGGGTTATTATCAGCGTTACCAGGTTGACGTTTATAACGTCATTTGGACGTTTTTTGTACCCTGTTGA
>NW_016158594.1:0-1797 GCF_001687245.7 Rhagoletis zephyria
TCGGGGCTGATTATCAAGTGTCACGACAATGCCTTGCTGCGCCAAAAAGTCCATTTCCAATATCATTCTTTCGGCCAGATTAGGGATGGCGACAACTAGTGTGCTTGTTGCTCGGCGATTATATTCAATTTTGACGGCATAGGAACGCGTACTTGCGACGCACGTTTGGTCTGCTAGTTGCACGTTTTGGTTGTCGGGTTGTGGCTGAATATGTCGCTGCTCCAGATGCTTGCGTAGGTATTCATTGATGTATGTTAATGTGGCTCCAGTGTCGATTAGGGCCTTCGACTAGGACGTTCGCATAGAAGCGGTCATCACGACCTTGCCAGCCTGGTCGAGACGTGGTTGTTTTATCGGCGGGTGACTTGAGGGTGGCTGTTTTCTCCTTGCGACACAGGCAATTCCTGGAGAGCCATCTCGTCCGCATCGAGAGCAGAATAGTCGCCTCGGGCCTCTACACCGAAATCGGTGGTGTCCGCGCTTTTTGCATCTCCAGCAGGTGTTCTTCCCATCGTATCGTTCGTCTGGAGTGGATAGGCAGTGTGCCGCTTGCCTGGTTTTTCTGGCCTCCTCGCTTCTGAGTAGCTCATATTCGTCTGTGATCTCCATCAACTCTTCGATAGTCTGGAACTCGCTCCGCTTTATGAATAGTCGGTACTCCACTCGCAAGCCTTCGTAGATGCGCTCCAAGTGGTCGGTTTAGTGGTTTTCTCGGTTTAGCTGTTTCCGCTGGCGAATGGCGTCTTCCAACTGACTTATGTGTCGACGGGGAAGAAACAATCGTTCAAATTCGGTACGGAATACAGCCCAGGGTGTTATGTGTGGCCTTCGGATGCGGAACCATTGGAGTACTTTGCCGCGGAGTATTTCGGATAGGGTTGGGAGGAGTTGGTCTGGCGTGATTTGGTAGCATTCCGCCAGCTCCTCAATCCTCTCCAAGAAGTCGTGCAGAGTGTCGCCGCCGGAGTAGTGTACGTCCCAATGACGGACTGTGCTCATAACCTCGGCGTTGCTCATATGGTCTCGTTTCTGGGCGAGAGAGATTCACCCAGCTTAATTGCCGGAGTTAGCTCGTGTGGTAATTTCGCCATGCTAGCTTCATCGGCAGCGATCTCCATCTCCAGTTCTCAGAGAAGGTTTTCTGTCGATTTGCGGTTTCTCTTCGCCCTGACGAAATTACTGAGGGTGCTGCGTAGATCAGCGACGGTGCTCCCTTCAACGGGTATGTGATGCCTCTTGCATTCTTCCACCAATCTCTCTTTTTTCAATAGATATATCCAGTCAAGAGATAGTGTGGTGGTATCATTTTCGCTCATCCGTGTGTCACTTACTTGTCGTGGTGCGTTCGATGAACCCGCTTCCGCAGTGTTGGTGTATGTTGAGGTTTTTGCACATGCGCCTGCAGAGCTGGGTCCCTGCTCGGGCGCCATTTATGAGGTGGGTTTTGTCGAAGGCTGAGGTATGCTCAGCCGCTCCAGAGTCCAGCGAAAGTCCCACTAGCCCCCACCAAATAAAACACAATGATTTGAGTATTAAGTCGAACACACCCACACACACACACGGCTATCTAGAAGGCCGGCAACTTGTCGTGCAGGGGAGAGTGGAAGGTAAAGAGAGAGAGAGTCGGCAGTCGGTGTCGGAGATTATTCGGCGGGTAATTGTACGGCGACGGGCGTGCTACTAGTGACAGCAAGATTGGCGGTGGTACGCGTCAGTCGTAGCGAAGAGCGTGGCAATGAGAGCAGTCGCGGTGGTTGTGACGGCGACGGCGATGGCTGCGACAGCAACCTGCAGTTC
>NW_016158594.1:1822-16302 GCF_001687245.7 Rhagoletis zephyria
CAGTCTGCAGTGACCCGTCAGAAAGCCTGTCAATATCCTTACCCTTTCTTTGGGAAGGTTTATAATTGCTCTATACCTTGTATGGTTGTAATCTCCCAGTAGGCTTTTAGCCTGGCGTTGGCCTGCCGTGTTACGCCAGTGCTGATTCCTTACTGTGTTCTTCTCCTTCCTGAGCTCTTCCTTGATTGTACTAGGTCCAACCGCTATGAAGGGCTCAGGCCCTATAGGCAACGAGGCGGCTGCCTTCCTAGCTAGTCGGTCTGCTTCCTCATTGCCGACAACTCCTACGTGACCTGGCACCCAAGTTAATTGGATGTCGTTGTACTCCGCCAGGGCGTTGAGCTTATCAATACACTCAAGAACCAGAGAGGACTTGACCTCAAATGATAATAGGGCCTTGAGTGCTGCCTGGCTGTCGCTCATGATCAAAATCCTTTCATTACGATAGTTCCTACGCAGGTTAATCTCTGCACACAGACTTATGGCATAGACTTCCGCTTGGAAGATGCTTGGGTATACGCCCATGGGTACCGAAAGCTTTAGCCTTGGCCCGTGAACGCCTGCCCCAATACCTTCGGGAGTTTTAGAGCCGTCTGTGTACCATTGCATTGAGCTCGCTTGTATCTGCCTCTCCAAAAAAGAGGTGCTCCAAGTCGACTTGGTGCAAAGCGCTATTTTGAATCTTCTGTCAAAGCTAACTAGTTTGGGCCTGTCGTCTCTGGGGAACAGAGCAAATGGAATTTGGGAGCCTAGCTTGTCCCTGTACCTCGATGGTAGGATTTTACCTTTACCAAAGCCTTCTCTTGCGAAGTTCAATAGAGTTCGCCTTGCTGCCTGTTCAATGGTAAGGTGCAGTGGCTCGAGCTCCAGAATCACCTCTAGCGCCGCCGTCGGGCATGTGCGCATTGCCCCCGTGATGCATACACACGCCAGACGTTGAAGCTTAGCGAGGGATTGTCTCACCGTTGCGAGGGTGGTCCTCGATACCCACGCCACTGCCCCATAAGTAACTATTGGTCTAACTATCATGGTATACATCCATCTTAGCATCTTGGGACTGCAGCCCCAAGACTTCCCGGCCAGACGTTTGCAAACCATTAGTGCCCGCGTGGCTTTGGATGTGGTCGCGTCGACATGCGCCTTCCACAGAAGCCTGGAATCTAGTGTTAGTCCTAGGTACTTGACTTCGGTGGCGACGTTGACGGCGAGCCCCATCCAAAGTGATGTTCCTCATACCTGGGAGCGTTCTTCTTCTAGAAAAGGGGACGATAACGGATTTGGAGGGGTTGATGCTCAGGCCCATACTCAAGCACCAGCCTCTCGCAAGGTTTAGTCCCCTTTGAACTATATCGCATAGAGTGCTCACGAACTTCCCCCTGGCAATAATCACAATGTCATCCGCATAACCTTGACAACGGATGCCATTATCAGTGAGGATCTGTAGAAGTTCGTCCACAACTAAGCTCCACAGAAGAGGGGATAAAACTCCTCCCTGTGGGCAACCTCTTGTAGTTTGTAGCTGTACTACGCCGTCCCCGATGTCGGTTTCAGCTATCCTTGAGTTGAGTAACCTGACTATCCACCTACGGATGGTTGCCTGTACGTTGCGTTTTTCAAGCGCCCGGTCGACACTACCGTGAGAGGTGTTGTCAAACGCCCCCTCATTGTCGATGAAGGCACAGAGTACTGTCTCCCCACACTCAAGAGCACCTTGTATATCCATGGACAGGGCGTATAGTGCAGTGTCCGTGGACCTGCCCACTCTGTAGGCATGTTGGTCGGGGTGCAAAGGCGCTACCTTAAGGGTGTTGTTCCTAATTTCATGGTCGATGACCTTCTCCATTGCTTTTAGCAGAAAGGAGGTAAGACTTATCGGCCTGAAGGACTTAGCGAGAGAGTAATCTCTCTTACCTATCTTCGGGATAAATATAACCCGAGCTCTTTGCCACGCCTCGCGGATATGGGCAAGCGCTAAGCTCGCCCGCATGATGTTGACGAGGTGTGGCAGTAGGAACTCCTTACCTTGCTTCAGCAACACTGGACAGATGCCATCCACCCCAGGGGATTTGTACCGATCAAAGGAGTCCAAAGCCCAGCAGACCGATCGGTGGGTGATTAGTCTTCTGGCCAGCTTCCAGTCTGCAGGGGATGGCCTAGTTCTTTGGTATGGTACCTCCCTCGTGGTCGGAGTGGCATCCGGGAAGTGGGCCGAGAGTAGGGCAAGCGCCCTCTCTTTTTCGTTCCCTGAGTAGGTACCATTAGCTAGCCGTATTGCTAGTTTGGTGTCAGTATGATCCCTCGCCAGGGCCTTATGTAGTCTCGCGGCTGCAGGAGTCGATGTGATGTCCTCGCTGAACTTCCTGAAACTGCCCCGTTTGGCTTTCCTGATCTCTTTACTGTACTTAGTTAAACTGGCTGAATACTCCGCCCAAAGCCCTGTACGCTTTGCCCTGTTAAAAAGTTTTCGTACCTGCTTTCTGAGCACCGATAGCTCCCGAGACCACCAGCTGGGCTGAGCCTTCCCTTTTGGTTTCGCCTCAGGGCAGCTGGAGTGAAAGGCATCCATTATGGCGCCATTCAGTTCGTTAACGGTGCTCTCTAACCTCATATGATCGACGTGCCTGTTCTTGGACTGTATTACAGTCAAGTTTGATTTTAAATTTTCGCTGTATCGTTCCCAGTCAGATTTCCTGGGGTTCCTAGTTGCTTGGTTTGTTCTCGCCTCCGCTCCCAACACAAATTGGATAATCCTGTGGTCCGATAATGAAGGTTCCGACGAGACCCTCCATTGGGTGACCAGAGGGCTAGCCAATCTGTTGCTGAGCGTAACGTCCAGTACTTCTTCCCTAGCCCTCGTAACAAATGTCGGTGTTTGGCCAACATTGTGGATGCTAAGTTCCTCGCTTAAAATGTACTTTAAGAGACACTCACCTCTGCGATTTGTGTCCGTGCTGCCCCATTCAACATTATGGGCGTTCGCATCGCACCCCACTATAAGATGGAGCCGTCTCCTCCTGCAGTACTCCACTAACCTCTGTACCTCTTGTGGTGGGGCATAGCTGCTGTCCCCCGGAAAGTAGGCCGCAGCGAACACCACCTCTACGTTGCTATCGCAAATGGTCAGCGACGTCTGCACTGCGACTAGGTCCTGTGTTAAAAATTCTGTAATGCAAAAGTAATCAATATTTTCTTTAAGCACTACACACGTTCTGGGCCTCTCGCAGGAGAGGTCCCAAATTACCTTGTTCCTTTTATGGTTGAGGCCCCTCACCTGGCCTCTGTAGGTCAACGGCTCTTGGATCAGTAGGATGCCCAGGCCATCCGTGGCAAACCTGCTGGTGATGACCGCCGAAGCAGCCACCGCGTGATGCAGGTTGACCTGGGCTACTGCCAAGAGTCGGGGATTCATAGGTGGAGCTCGTCCAGGTCGGAGAGCTGTAGTTCGCTCTCGTTCCGCTTATCAAGCTCTAGTCGCCTCAAGTCCAAACCTGATAGCAGCTCCTGCGTTGAGGGACACGTGTTCCGCTGAGGTGGTGGTAGCGGTATGCCCGAGCGTGCTTGCGGGAGCTGGTGTTTCTGCAGGTAGTGGCTGCTCCGCCGGTAAGCCCGAGGTCGACTCGGCCGTCTGGGCAGCAGGGGAACCGGCGACCACGTCGATTTGAGTCTCCTGCGCCTCCGACTCCTTGCTGCCTGTCGCCTTTTGTCTCCACGGTCTTACCGTGACGAAGCTGAACCTGTAGTTTAGGTTGAAGCCAGCCCTCTTAATACTGACGTAGGACTCCTCATCAATACCTAGAAACAGCCTGAGCTCGTTTTCCTCAGTGGTGCTGGACACTACTTTCCACGCAGAAGTGTGGATACCCTCGTTCTGCGCTTTCAGTAGCCCCAGCGCAAACTCGGCAGATTTGTCGGCGCTCCTTGGGAGGAACACCGTGATGTTGTGCACCGGAGGGATATCGTCCCCTCTCTTCGTGCACATCCCGGGTCCCTTCCAGCCCTCAAGTGCTGGTGCCTTCTCAGCCAGCCAGGTTGCTGTCTTCTCGTCCCTGCAATCAACGAGAAGCATACCGGACCTGAAATACACCCCGCAGAAAACCAGCGGGTGCGACCAACCTTTGAATACCTCCTCCATGATGGCATCTTGGAGTCTGGTTAGGTCCTCCGGGCTCAAGGCAGCAGCAGGGTACTCACACGGCAGCACAGCTACCCGGATGCCTTTGAGGGTCTCCGAGTAACTGGGCTGCTGAGTGGCGCTCTCCTGCACCTGTCCCTGCCCGGCCGGCCCAGCCAGGCTCTTAGGCCATGAAGTCGGAGTAGGTCGCTGATCCCGCTGCCGTTTGGTGCTAGGTGTCTCAGGCGGAGTGATTTGGTTGCTCCCTCTCTTGACTGCGTCCCCTTTATGGCCAGGGGGTTCCCCGCTTCTCCGCCATCCGGCGGGCGCGGGTCTGTGCTGCTGTTGTTGCTGTGGCCCGCTTCTCTGCTTTGCAGCAGGCGCGGGTAAGTGTACCTGTTTATTGGGCTCGCTCTTCCACCTATCGGCAGGTGCGGGTTTGTTGCCTTTGCTGCTACGCTCGTTCTCAACCTCCATTCTGACGCTGGCCATGGCCCTGGCCTCAACTGGGGCTTGCCCTGTTCCAGGTACCGGAGGTACCACTTGACCCCGGAGCCGCTCAAACCTTCGCGGTGTCGGTCGTCCAGAGCCCCTGGCTGACCTGGCAGAGGCATCGGAGGAGGTTTGGCCCTGCGGTTTTTCTTCTTCCTCTGCTTCTGCCAACCAGACTCGTCAGAAATGGCGCAGGCGTTGCTGCTGGGAGACCTGTGTCTACCTCTCCCTTTCCGGTTATCGCTGTCAGAGCGGCGCCGACTCTTTGAGCGCTCCCGGCTTTTTGAGCGGTGACGACTCTTTGAGCGCTCCCGGCTCTTTGAGCGGTGACGACTCTTAGAGCGGCACCGACTGCTTGAGCCATGCCGACTGTTGGAGCGGTGACTGCCCTCGGTACGGTGGCTGCTTTCTAATCTCGCTGTTACTGTGCGCCTATAAAGAGAACTGCCGGACCGGTGTTGCGGCCGATCTAATTCGGCAATGAATCATACAAATCTAACACATCTTGATTTGCGAAAGTACCTTTTTTGCCCCGTGCCTTGCTACAGGACGCCTCTGCGCTGGTGCCTGGCCGTTCGTCATCCCTCGCATGCTCGATGAACAGCGATGCTTCTTCTACTGTCAGCTTGTCCAAGAAGCTGCTCTTGCGCTTGGCGCTCTTAGAGCCTTCTAGCGTGCTGCTGCTTGGCGTTGCTGGTGTACCTGTAGCTTTTACTGTTACGGCTGATGCCGTTATGCCCACCGCCGCTGGTGGCGCGGGTGCTGTGGTAGATGTTGTTGTTGCTGTTGTTGTAGCTGTAGTTGCTGTTGTTGTTTTGTTTTTTTGGTTTTTTGTTGTTTTTTTGTTTGTAATTGTGCTCATCTTTTTCGTACGACCGCCTGCTCGACGAGGCGAGCTCAGCAGTCTAGTGTTTTGAAGGGGATCTCCAAAGTCCGCCGCGCCAGCGCCCCTTGTCGCGGTAAGGCCACCGTTACTCCCCGATGCGGCCCGGTGTCGGAAAGGCGCCGTTCTAATACAGCCGGATTATTCCCTCCTGGCTGCAAACCGTCCAATAGGCACGGTGTCGCTTAACACCCTGGATTAGGAGGTGGCAGTTCTTGGTCACTGTTCTCCAGCGGCCTAAATCTGGAGGGAAGGTAGCGCGGAGGCTGCCGCATCCACGTTACCTCAGACCAGAAGAAGACCGGTTGGAGATTCAGCTAAGCCCCCACCAACGGCAAGGTGCCTGCCCTAGCGAGGGAGAAAACACTACAGCACAGATATATCAATAAACACGTACGAAAGAAAAGGAACACATACGTTTATAAATAAACATGTACACGACACATTTACAAAACCGGCACTCACGTACACAATACATTGACAAAAACAGTACTAGACTGTCTCGCTTTGATTTCGGAATGCTTACACATTGAGATGTTAGCTTACTATCAATATAGAAGTATTACATATACATATTGATGTACGTATATTTATATATTTGCACTTATGTGCAGTTGTTAGGCGTATGCTAGGGTGATGTCGAGTAATATATTATTGTAGCGTAGGCGAAGCTACGTTACAAAAGTTTAGAAAATTTATTTTCAGAAATTGGTATCCTTATCGAAAATATATCACAATAACCAAATGATCCAGAAACTTTCAATTTTGTTGTTGAATTAGTAATTTCTCTATTTTTAATATCAACTAATATACTAAATTTCTCTAACAAGTTAGCGCCTTTGATTGGTGTTGAAATATCCGCTTGGATTGGATTTATCATAAATAAATAGGCGGCGAGATGGCTTAGTTCATTCCCATGATTAGCCACCGTCATAATGGAACGATCTAGTTTAAAACATTAGAATTTTCTTGGTTTTAATTTGTGTTAAAATTACAACGTTCAATGCATTTGAAAGCATTATGTATTTTTAAGTTTTCTATGATAGGTTAATATCGTTTCTAGATCTAGAAAACTTTCTTGGTTTAGAACGACTTCTATCTCTATCTCTAGATCTTGATCTAATTTGTAATTCATTAATATCTGCTGTATTTTTGTTAAGATTTTGGTAAATGGCTGTAGTCAACTCAGTTAAATTTCGAATGCATTGTTCAAGAATATTATTATTATTTTCTACACTAGCAACATTAAAAGATTTAGAGATTGGGGTTTATTTATCAAATCAAATAATTTATCTGCAAGAGAAATAATTTCTTCAGTACTGTTATTATTACAAAAGTTATATGAATTTGTATTTGTTGCGGTAACTTCCTACTCCCTAATTTAGATAAAAGTTCTTTACTGACAATTAATTTGGAACCTGCTAAAGATGTCATATGTCTATAAAGTTCTGATGGTGAACGATCATCGGTATTTGAAAACAATTGTTCTAACCTCTTCTCTTCGCTAAGAGAAAATCTTTCACATACAACTTTCTTAATTGTTTCATATTTGTTAATCAAAGGAGGCGTATTGATAACATCAATAATTTTAGAAATTGACTCTCTTTGAAGAACAACTAAAACGTTTTAAAATTTGATATTATCATCACGTATATTGTTAATTTCGAATTGTCCTTCCGCAAGGCAAAACCATGCTTCAGGACAATCTTCCCAAAAATGAGGCAACTTAATAGATTTGATAAATTCGCCCTCAAGTTATTTTCATTTGGAACACCATTAGATTGTATACTTTGTGAAATGTTTAAGTTTGGGTTTTCATGTTGATTTTCTGTTGTTGTTGTGAAGTTGCGTCTACTCTGTATTTTGAAATAAACTGGAGAAGAAGTGTACAAAATAAATATAAGTAATAATAATTTTAATTAACACAAATAAAATTTATGTATATAGACAAAAAAATTATTAAAAGTTTAAATAAATGTTAACAAAAATTAATTATATTAATATTAAATTATTTATATTAGTTGCAGTTAATAATTCTAAATTTCTTTTAAAAATTTTGGTTTTAAAATTTAATTACAATTAAAATGGTAAATTGATAAATAATAAATTTTAAATTAATTTTGTCTTTTTTTGTTAAAAGTTTGATTTTTAAAACAAATAAACAAAGTTAAAGCTTATCTTATAAAATATTCACAAAAGCTGAATGAAAAAACTAAAGACTTCAGACACGAACTTTAACAAAAGATATATAATTGTAGTCAAACTTCTTTTTAATAATATTCAAGAAATTTTTCTATACAGAGATCAAAATAATAAAACATCTTTACGATATATTTTGTTGCATATTGAAAGACTTAAGAAACGAACATGTATAAAATTGTTGTAAACTTTTGTTACCTGTGACAGGAAAACCAAAAACTTAATCAAAATTTTTAATTATATTGCTGATGCACTTTAGTAATAGCTTGATTGATGTTGTTGCTGCTGATCGAATGTACTTGTAGTGCCTTAATGATGGTTTGTTGATTCTTGTCCAAATGTACTTAAATAAATTGCGACTCGCACAGCTTATACTATGTCTCCACTGTCAGATTTTATGAACATTCAGCCCTCTGAGGAGATTTAACGTTAAATCTTTTGGGATTTACGCTATGAATTTAAATCTCGAAAGGCAGTAGATTTAAGTTAAATCTTCAATAATATTGAACAATAAATATAATTTGTTGGGTGTGGCAACCACGAATTCACATGCCAAAAGTCAAATTATATTTTTATTTTCAGTATACAGTTGAGGACATAGAAATCTAGCCTATTCAAAAACATGAATTTTCTTATTTTTATGCGTGTTTTTATATTTTAGTTGGTTTTAAAGGCAAATATTAATATTCACATAACTGTGGTTGTAATAAATTAAGAAGATATTCAGCCTTATTGTAAACTTCATGCGAATGCCATTCCCAATAGAAAAGTTCTCTTATTTGTGTTTTTCTTATTGTGAACTTCACATGGGAAAAGTCCCCCATATTCGAAAAATTTCCCTAACCGTAATTGTAATTTTTTTCGTGCGAAACCATAAAATTTTCTGACAAAATTGTTAGCGGGGAACAACTATCAATAAAATATGAGCATACTTTATTAATAATTTTACTTAATTTTAACAACTTTTTTATATCAACTAAGGCCTATTAATAAAACGCAATTGACTCTTTTGGTCAACACTATGGCGGAAAATCCAGATATTGGGAAAGGCTTCCAAAAAGAAAACAAGGAGAAAGTGCTTGCATTTTGGAAGTAGCTACATGATTCCCTCAATAGCATGGGGCCACCATCAAAATCGATCTCCGATTGGAAAAAGGTAACAGCGATTGTAAAGTTTCTATACAATGTGCGTCCGTTCAGCCTGTTTTAATACAATAGGGCTGTTCAGGATCTTGTGCTTATGATCTTGCGTTTGCATATTTCGGTGCATTTTTAAATTCACAACAATAAAATGCAAACGGTTGCCGTGGTAGCAAGCATAAAATTTTAAAATGCAAATCCAAGACCATTTCTTCAATATCTTGAACAGTCCTATTAATACTTCAAATGTAAAACTACATCTTTTGTTCCGTGGTGGAGGACGCAAGTTGGGCACCAGCCCTTAAAATTGTTATGTAGAATAATTTAAATATACAATACATAACAGGTCTGGATTGATCAAAAAAGATATGTGCGGAAAAAAGCTGTCCAGAATGCGCAAAACAGAAAAAAGCCCGGTGGAGGACCGTGTAAAGAACACGTTTTTTCTGTATTAGAACAATCAATTTTGGACTTAATACCGCGGCAATTGAAAGTGTGGAAGGTGTCGAAGGTGGCAAAACTTTTGGTTTGCAANCAGAAAAAAGCCCGGTGGAGGACCGTGTAAAGAACACGTTTTTTCTGTATTAGAACAATCAATTTTGGACTTAATACCGCGACAATTGAAAGTGTGGAAGGTGTCGAAGGTGGCAAAACTTTTGGTTTGCAACCAACTAAATCAATTGGTAACAAGCAATCTGAAAAAGACAGGCATGATGAACAAGACGATTTAAATGAAGGCACAGATGTAGAAGAACTCAGTTTTTGGACAATATCGATTGCGAAAATATCGTTGAAATTAAAACGGAAAATATCACGTCAGCGCTCAAGCCAAAACGAAAAACGCAGGATAAAATTAACCCTTCCGAGCTAGTGAGCATGGAGTTGAGTGTTCAAAAAAAAATAAGTGTTAACATTAGCAAGGGTCTGGAAATGCGGTGTGAACACTACAAAGAAATGGAACATCAATTACAGGAATTAAAAGAAAGCATTGAAAACTTTGGAAAAAATCAAGATGATTTACTAACGGAAACAAAACGTCACCATCTATGTAGAAATTGAACGACTTAGAAAAGTAGAAGTAGAACGTAAACTGGTACTCATAAACATTCAAGTCGAGGTTCAAAAATTTAAAATACTTGCTGCAAAGAGAAACCTAAACCTTAACTAGATATATAGTGCATACGTTTATGTAATTAATGAATTATGTTTACAGTCAGAGTCAAAAGTTAGTATACACTTTGTTCTAATATAATATTCACAACTATTTTCACAAAAAACTGAATATTATATTAGAATAAGGTGTTCACTAACTTTTGACTCTGACTGTATTTTATTTTATCATCCAATTGTGAAAAATTTGCTCCATTATCTCAGTACAAGAAGTTTTGTCTATATGTTTTAAAAACACTGAATTTTTTTGACATTCTAAGGCTATTTGGATACGATGCATTTGTAATTTTTCTCGCTTTCTATATTAAAAAATTAGTTTTCAAAAGAAGTGGACTTAGAAAATTTTCACTCCAAGCAGGAGATATGTATTTGTACCAGAGTTGGGCATTATTCGAATAAATTGTTATTTAGATAATTATTCGAATAAAATTTTATCCGTAATATAATTATTCGCAGATAACTTATTCACGAATAAATTATTCGTGAATAAATTGCTTGCGAATAATTTATTCGTTATTTTATTCGTTATTTTAAATAATGAATAAAAACTCATTTTTAACACATTGAGCCACCTTTTACTTTTATTTCTACTGTCAAGGATTGTGAGTTAGCTGAATTCTGTTTACTATTTTATCAAGAATACTAGCCCATTCCCTCTGGTTTCGCGGCCCCTGATAAGATTTTTTGCGTTGGCCAATGCAAGAATAGCGTTGAAAACCAAATATGGGTAAAGTAAAAATTCTTAATTTAGGTTAAACAACTAAAGAGCAGAAACCTTCTCACACATATTTCTGCCAAAAAAATTGCGCTCTGATGCTATATGCAAGAAAAAATTCCTTTCAATGTCATGAGCATTACCGATGGTCTTATTTCTACTTGTGAGATCTTTTCTAAGCGTGCGTAATCTTCTTCTATGATCTTGCAACTACAACATTGGTCCGATGCGTCAACCTCTAGTCTTATGTCATGTAGGCCAATAAAAGTCCTTATAAGGAAGCTGAAGAGCACAGATGTGCGTTTTCTATTATAAGAGAGCCAAAAATCCTCGATGTAAAATTTGGCCATTGATATACCAACAGTGGTCTTTCTTGGAAGGATGTGGTTGAAACTTTCCTTGCTGATTCGCCACTTTTAAAATATCCAAGAGCTGGTTTCCTTGAGTCTTACTGCTGCAGCAATGGCCGCCCGAGCAATTTCATCAAGCGGAGGTAGATGCAAGGTCGCATTTAGGGTGTATGACGACGTGAGACATCGTAAATTCGTATAATATAAACATAAAAAACAAAGTAGTCCAGACATATGGGGTTGCTAATGACTTCGACTGCAGCACCATCGAATTGCAACCTGATTGTACAATAAATAGAGATTTTCTAAATAACTCAACTCCAGCGCCACCTAGCGGGTCCATTTTTCGCATAAGCATTTTTCATTATGCAGGAAGAACACGTTTTGAATTTGAACGAAATCAGTTCATAAATACGGCTTTTATAAATAACGCGGCTCCATCGCCACCAAGGAGTTTTCTAGTAGCCTTTAATAGGACTTTATGCGCATGGAATAACCTCCGAAAATTTGATTTAAATCTATCCAGGGGTTTGAGTTAAATCGTAACAAAAACGGTTATCATTTTATACATAAATATATGTACATATCTATATACATAAATTACTTGTTTTATTATTATTTTATTCGTTATTCGAATAATTAATGAAGATAATAATTATTCGAATAACGAATAAAATAATTTATCCGTCATTCGAATAATTTTTTTTTGAATAAACAAAATTATTTATTATTTACGAATAACAAGAAAAACAATTTATTCATTTGTTATTCGTCATTCGAATAAATTTTGCCCAACTCTGATTAGTACTAGGTTTATTGTACTTCAAACTTTTCGAAATCAAAGGTTGAAATTAAAGTAAAAACGCTTTTAAGCTAAAACAATACTAAAATTTTTCCAGTGTGCCATAAAAAAATTCCAAATATTAAAAATAGTTCAAGATCCGAATAAGGCAGGACCTTCACCCTCTGTTTTATGAAATTGAACCTGTTGGGAAATATTTTGCGCCTGGGTTGGCCGAAAAAATCCTGACCAGGATATTTTTAATTAAATATTCAAACATCTTTTTTTTTTATTTTGTATTCATTTGTTTAATCGAAAATGTAATTTTTTCACTATTAAGTTCACAAATAAGTGCAAAATTAAAAAAATAACAATTTTTGAATTTTTAATTAAAAGTATCCTAGCCAGGATTTTTCCAGCAAACCTGCTAGCAAAATTTTCCTAACACGTTAAATTTCATACAAAATAGATTTCATCCGCTGAAATAGGTGAAGGTCCTGCGTTAATCGGATCTTCTACTAAAACTGGCTTTAAAAATTTTATAAAAGTGAATTTCCTATATTAGCTCTAATCAGGGATGCCGTTTGGGTCTAAATAGATCCAATTGGATACATTTTTAGACGAATTTTTGCGGGATACTTATTTTTTTCGATCAGTATAAATGTGGATACTTTTTTAAATAGGCCAAAATTTTATATTTTCTGTGAAGTTTTTTTCGTTAAAAACTCGATTTTCATTAATGACGTTTTTTAAATGTTTTAAAAATCGCTACTTAAGCGTGAAATTAGAGCATTTTATTTTTTGTGAACGAAGCAATGAACATATGAAGCGATCTCACCAAAACAGTGTAAGGCGCAATTGTTTAGTTAGCTAAAAAAAGATGCTTTAAGCAAGATCTTAATATATACTGTTGTTTTCTTTTAAAACTTTGAAAGCAAAAAAGAAATACGGCCACCTTTGGCATGCACAGCTGCCATCGCCCAGCAGGGCGATAGAAATAAATTTATCGCCATGAAACGCCGCCAAGCGAACTTCGCATTTCGCATTGGCTGTGTTCAATTTCATATGCTTGCGGGTGTTCTAATTTTGACAACGCGAATTTCGCTGTGGTGAGTTCGCCGTTCGCCGGCATTGTATTTCAGCTATAACACAGATAATATTGTTTTCAGTTTTATCTTTAGTTAAAATTTCTGCATTATCATCACTTGTTTCACCATATCCGAAATGTGGATTTCGTTTACGAAGACGAACGGAACATGCGGTACGAAATAGTGAAGTAAAAATATGTAAAATTTTACCTACTCTCAGACAAATAAGGCAGTGTCAAAATATTTCTTCTCACCCTAATGTTACCTCACCTGGTACAATTCCACCATGGGTGGGGTGCATGCAATAACACCGTACTCAATAATTCCCATTACTTGGACATTAAAAAGCTGTTTCAGAAGTGAACTAGTGTCATTTTATTATTATTCTTTTTTCTAAACGGTTATAATGCCAGCAGTGCATAATTGCGAAAGGAGGGGAGCGCGACGTCGAACGCGGGGTGGCGCGCGACGGCGCTCGAACGTGGGCCGCCGCAACGCTGGGCACTTTCAAAATTGTATACCTACAAATCCGTCCATTTAACTTGTCATGTACTACTTTTTGTCAAATGTAACTGGGTGACTACCTTCATATGTGCATTATTTTGCTTTATTACTCAAAGTGTTATGTTTAAAAGTTGGTCTTATTGCTCAACGAGATATGAAATAAAGCAAATTTGTGTTATTTCACATTCAATTGGGAAATAACACAAATTTGCGTTATAGCCGTTTGTGTTATTTCACCCCTCCGAGTTAGTTACGTAAAAATGTGTTAAAATAGTTCTTGTTTTGTTTGCTTCCACTAACGTTAAGAAGTACAAATACATACGTTCCTGAATTGAACTGAACTCTTTCTTTGATCCCTAACCGTTATGTTATTTTTATTATAAGTCAATCATATTTTAATATTTGGAAACAGATATTGTTTTCACCTGATTTAAAAAAGCATGCAGATAAAATTCATGCAAAAGCGCTATGTCCAATTTGCTGAGCAGTTATTAAAGATGACTCTTTTCCTATATATTGTTAGACTTTTCACAAGTAAAAATATTTTGTGAATATTACGTTCTTCATATGAATTATATCACATTTTTTGTTTAATTGTATTTTTGGAATAAACAAAGTTCTTTTTCCTTCTGTCAGTAAACTGTTTTTGTTACAAATAGTATAAGTAAGCACTGGGAAATAAGGCAAAATTTGTTTCATTTCTAACCTTTGTTGGAAATAAAGCAAAACTCAGATTTTGGTATTATTTCTCATTTAAAAGTGAAATAAAGCAAATTTTGCGTTATTGCCGTTTGTGTTATTTCAATGCGGAGCTTTTGCGAATGCGAATGTTGTTCAAGTGCACCGATAAAACGTATATATGGCAAACAAAATTGCAAATTGTAGCCCGTATTTTTGCCTGTGGTCATGGGAGTATTTGTGTAACAAAACTGATCAAATGTCATATTTATCAACTTTGATAAAAATGTCTTTAAACATATTATTTCTTAAGCTATATAACCGAGCTATCAATGGGCAGTCATACAAGTTCTAACTTCTACTTGACCT
>NW_016158594.1:16327-33476 GCF_001687245.7 Rhagoletis zephyria
CTATATAAAGTAAATATATCTCTTGCATATCACATATTTTCATTTGTTAATTTAAAAAGAAAGAAGATCTCAATGTAGTTTAAATACACTGTTTAAAAAACAAAATTTGATTTATTTAAGGAAATTTTTATGAATTTTACTGAAAATACTTTAAATACGCTATATTTTTTTTTTGGTTTATTTGCGCGGATTAAGGGCCAGTTTTTCAGTGCACGGCCGTGGTTTACACTAAGTTTAAACGCCCGATCTGGTTGGTTTAAACTAAGATCAGCCAATCAAATGCCAGCCAGCTGTTCAATTTAAACTCAGTTTACTTAATCTAAGTTTAAACTGGCACTGAAAAACCGGACCTAAGAGAGGTAACTATTTTCCTCTTTTAATGTGTGCAAATTGGCACACCGTGTAATAAAATTAAACACTGCCTGTTTACTTTAACATACCAAATTTGTCGCAGAGAGCAAAGTAACACATAAAATGTTTAAAATAGAGTAAATGTAAGCCCCTAATGTTTATTATTTGTAGGAAATGTATTTTTAGTTTAAAAATTTTTGCAACTTTAAACATTTCATGTGTATATTTTAAAGATCTTAAGCTCAAAATCAAATCCTGAACATTTTATACGTATGTATATTTATACAGATTCCTGTTTTCAGTAGTAGTTTTACACACACTTTTTAGAGTGTACAGGTACAAATGTAACATATAATTACTATTTATTATACTTACTTTACAGAATACTTATGCATAAAAAATATTATTTATAAATTGAAATAACAAATGTTTGATTTTATGAAATATAAAAATATATATACACGTATTCCAAGTCCTTAGGATGGGTTAAATTATGTCTTTTTCTTGAAAATGTTTGGGTTTTCTTACAGACTAAGTGATGGATACGTAAAAAAAGAAAAATTTATACATTTGGATACATTTTTGGCTTGGTCGGTGATACATTTTCTTGGGACGGCGCTGGCAACACTGTTGACTAGCACAACGACAAAGTTATCGATAGAGAGAAATTCGCTTAACATTGGCACTGTGGAAAATATCGTTCAGTGCTCAAGTTCAACTATAAAATGACGTGCACTGAATTTTACCATTATGTAGAAAATGAACACGAACTTTTAAGCAAAGTTAAAACTAGTGAAAAATAAGAATGGTATATGCGAAAAGATACCCTATAACATGTAATATGAGTTAGCTTGGAGGTGAAATAACACAAACGGCAATAACGCAAAATTCGCTTTATTTCACTTTTAAATGGGAAATAATACCAAAATCTGAACAACTTTTGCCTTATTTCCCATTGGTTTTTTTATACTATTTGTAACAAAAACAGTTTGGTCTTATTGCTCAACGAGAAATGAAATAAAGCAAATTTGTGTTATTTCACATTCAATTGGGAAATAACACAAATTTGCGTTATAGCCGTTTGTGTTATTTCAACCCCCGAGTTAGTTACGTAAAAATGTGTTAAAACAGTTCTTGTTTTGTTTGCTTCCACTAACGTTAAGAAGTACAAATACATACGTTCCTGAATTGAACTGAACTTTTTCTTTGATCCCTAACCATTATGTAATTTTTATTGTAAGTCAATCATAATTTAATATTTGGAAACAGATATTGTTTTGTTTGTTTGTTTATTAGGGTGGTCCAAAAAGAGTAAAGTCAGAATTTTAATGCTCCAACCCCCTAGGATTGTTCTACGTCGATAAAATTATACCCAAATTTTTTTATTTTGAAATCAAAAAATATTTAGAGGTCGCTCAAACCACTTAAAGTTTTCCATGTATTTTATATGGGGAAAAAAATAACTTTTCGTAGAAATGGTATGGAATTCTTGAAAATCAATATTTATCGATCGGAAAACTCTGGTTCTCTTCAAGAGATTTCCAATAATAGTACCCAATTGTTTATTTAACCATTTTTTAAAACTAACCATTTTTTATTGGTGCCCCCATTGCATTTTTTGGGGGTTTTTGGGGGACCTACAAATTATAGTTACTATCAAAAAATGGTTAAATAAACAGTCGGGTATTATTGTAGGGTATCTCCTGCAGAGAAGCAGAGCTTTCCGATCGAAAAATATTGATTTTTAAGAATTCTATGGGGGGGTTAAATAACACAAACGGCAATAACGCAAATGTGTGTTATTTCCCAATTGAATGTGAAATAACACAAATTTGCTTAATTTCATTTCTCGTTGAGCAATAAGACCAACTTTTAAACTTAACAATTAAGTAATAAAGCAAAATAGTGCACGTATGCATATAGGTAGTCACCGAGGTTGGTTGTAGGTGTTCTAAAAAATTTTTATTAATAAAAAACTCAATTTTTGGAGGTATTTTCAAATCAGTTCAGCTCACGTAAATCTTGATATTTTTGCGAGGTATTTTGGTGGAAGTCTAGTAGATTTTATAATTCCAGTGGAAAACAGTACCAATGTTTTTTTTTTGATGGGGAGTGATGCAGTCTACTGTATATAAGTTGACTATGATTACTGGGCCGTGCTATCACAGTAGCACAATGCCACTAAGTGCTAAAATTTTCAGGCAATAGCCTCATGCGATTATCGATTATATTTTTTGTTGTTTGTGTGAAATATTTTATTTTTATCATTATTTTTCTTTTAATCAAAATATGTTGAATTAAAAGTGAAAATAAAAAAATATTTTGCCAGAACTCACCCCCCGAAAAAAAATCCTAGCTACGGCCCTGGTTGCTGCCATAGGCCAAAATTAAAAAAATGTATGTAAAAATTCTTGAACCAAAATAGGCTTTGCAATCAGTTTTTTGTCCAAACTTCACGTTGTCATATATTTTTCGTTTTCATTCTAACGGTTGTTTCTGAATAAAGCAACAAAAGTGTCATAAATTGTTCATTTTATTTGTACAGCGTCAGCACGCTGAAAATTGAATTGGATTTAACGTAATTAAAATATTGTGAAGAGCCGAGTGAGTTAAAATTATATGCAATGGATATTGTACATAAATGTATTAACTTTATTTCTACAATTCAACTTTTAGATAATTCGTGTTGTGTTCTATGCAAATCGTTGTTTTAGAAAAGTAGGATTTTGTGTGTTTCTTGGTTCGTCTTTCAAGTATTTAGGCAATGTTTTAAGTATGTTTCCCCTATCAGCCCTCAATATTTATACCCGAGCGCACTTGTGCACAAGTGTATTATAACTTTGTTCACATAACGGTTGTTTGTAACAGGCAAAACGAATCGAGATAGATATAAACAAATGTATACATAAATGATCGATCCGTCCGTCCGTCTGTGCACACGATAACTCGAGTAAAAATTGAGATATCTTAACGAAACTTGGTACGTACACTTCTTTTTGGCGTAGGACGGATGGTATTGAAAATGGGCAAAATCGGACAATACCTCCCATATAACGGTAATTTTCAGAAATAGGAATACTTAGTAACTACTGAAGATTATTAACTCAAAATTGATTTTTACAATATGTTTTAGACGAAAAATAAGAACATTATAAATTTTTGGAAAATGGGCGTAGCCACGCCCACTTATGGTTACATGTGTATATCTTGGTAACCGCTGCACCAATTTCTTCCAAACTTGGTACAGTGGTTGGCCTTGGTATAAGATACGAAATGGCCTAAAATTTTTAAAATCGGACAATAACCACGCCCACATCCCATATAACGGTAATTTAGAGAAATACGAAATCATCGATAAATCAGTAAATGTTAAAGCTAATTTATTCAAAATTGATGCTTGCAACAATTCTTTACCAAGAAATACGTTTATGATAAAATTTTGAAAAATGGGCATGGCACCGCCCACTTATGTTCACATATATATCTATCTCGGTAACCATTCTACCAATTTGTACTAAACTCCGTGTGGTTATTGTGCTTGCCACATAGAAGCAATACGTTGAAAATTATTGAAATCGGAGTAAATTACGGCCGCTTTTCATGTAACGGTAAATTTCAGGAATGCTTCAAACATCAATATTTCGAAATTTAAGGACGCTAATTTACTCAAAATTGATACACCCTGGCTTACCATGTAGCGGTAGCTTTCGGAAAGGAGAAAAACATATATTTAATACTTGCGCCGGGTATTTAATGTTCGGCTCCGCCCGAACTTAGACTTTCTTACTTGTTTTATTTACATATTGTTTGTTAATATTTTAAGATTATAAAAATGTTCAGTGTAGATGCATTGACCTGCAGAGGCTCGCGTAGTATTCCATAACCTAATCCAAGGTCTTTATTTTCTACAGTTTTTTTTCATGTTTATTTTTTGATTAATCTAATTTTATAATTCAAAATGTTTCTAGGCACAAGTTAACACTGCGAATTTTCTCGATTGCATGTTTTTGAGATTTGGCGTGAAAATTTCGGTACGCATTCCCAAAAAGTTAAAAATTTGCTGGGTGCAATAGCGAAAGATATTGAATATGAGGGTTTTGAGCCAGATCGGTATGAGTTGCAAAAATGTATTAATTACGTTTGTAAAAAATTTGCATTGTTTTGGCAAAGATCCAAATGCCAAAAATCACCAGTTTTGAAAAATCATTATAACTGGCTCGAAAAGAAAGAAATCATTTCATTAAAATGTCAACCAACAGTTTCCACCAATTCAAATCGTGGCGCCCGAAAATAGATTTTGTTGAGTCTTCAAAAAGACTAAGCGTCGGCGAACATATCGGGATAAAATTTGTACCCTAAGGTCTGTTTAGAGTGAAAACTGTAATATGTAAAAGTGGGAGGGGTTGGACACGCCCACATACAGTCATGTGAAAAATAAGAGGGACACGACATTGTGACCAGTTTCGGCTATTTGTTTTGTTTGTTTAATGTTTATTTTTTTTATAAAAATACAACTCAATATCTAACAAAAACCAAATTTCAAACTTTGTAAAAAAAAATAGAAAAATTAAACAAAATTTTAAAACAACACCAAACTTTTTAAACAAAAACTTCTAGAAAAAAGTTATGTATGCAGTTTTAGAGCCCACTGAATTCTAGCTCAAGAAAGTGCAAGTTTTAAGTGGCAAAGAAATCGCTTTGATTTTTGATAATTTTTTTCCTGACGGCGTCACGCATTTTCTTCCATTCAAAGTAAGTCTGACAATTTTTTTTATGGAAGCAAATAGTAACACCATCCGCCAAAAAAAAAGTGCACCGATAAAAAGTGTATATGGCAAACAAAATGGCAAATTGTAGCCCATATTTTTGCCTGTGGCCATGGGAGTATTTGTGTAACAAAACTGATCAAATGCCATATTTATCAACTTTGATAAAAATGTCTTTAAACATATTATTTCTTAAGCTATATAACCGAGCTATCAATGGGCAGTCATACAAGTTCTAACTTTTACTTGACCTTTGACGTACGTCAAAGAGAACATAGTCTTTTTAACCGACTTCCAAAAAAGGAAGAGGTTATCAGTTCGTCGGACTATTTTCTTTTTTTTTTAAGTATGTTACCGCATAACTTTGGACCACGTCAACCAACCGATTTCTATAATTCTTTTTGCATCGGAAAGGTAGTGTCTCAGAGGTCCCATACTAATCTGGTTTAGATCCGTTCAGTGGATCATGAAATATATATATAACGGGTGATTTTTTTGAGGTTAGGATTTTCATGCATTAGTATTTGACAGATCACGTGGGATTTCAGACATGGTGTCAAAGAGAAAGATGCTCAGTATGCTTTGACATTTCATCATGAATAGACTTACTAACGAGCAACGCTTGCAAATCATTGAATTTTATTACCAAAATCAGTNAATTACTTGTTACAATATTTTTTGTTTCCTCTTCTTTAAATACCTGCATTGGTTTCTTTCTTTATTATGATTTTTTTGGACCAATTAAAAAAACTACTAGCATAAAAGAAGAAAGTGTGCACTGTAATTCTTAACCAAATTTTCGTGATTTGCTTTTGATGTTACATATATTCGTTTCAATAATTTCCAATGGGGTTCTTTGGGGAATTTATTTTTATCAAAAATTTAAAGAACAGTAATTTTGTTTACTTGTTGGGCAATATTTTTTTCGTAGGGATATACATTGGATCCTTGGCTAAAAACTTCTGTGGTAAAACTGTCCCTTCTATGCTATTTAAAGTCAAAGAGTAAGCTCCTTCAATAGGGATTTCCAGCAGAAATGATCAACGTCTGGCTATAAATAGAATCGATGCTCAAATAATTAAAAAAACTATTGGTCTGACCTTTAGTGAGATAAAAATTACGTAACTATTTGAGATTCAAATGCTTATAAAAAACGGGGTGCTTTTTTAAAAAATAACAATATTCTGATCCGATTCGGCTGACAGCTACGACTTTGAAAACAGAATTGTGTTCAAAATGTTCATTCCTAGAAAATAATAATTTATTTTCCATATCCACCTATTTAGCTCGCTATAAGCACAACTTGTTCAAACCAGTCGCAGAAGATAGTATTAAAAGCAGGGACGTGAACCGGTTTTGAACCGGAAAACCGACTTTTTCTATTAATTAACTGAACCATTAACCGAATCGAAATTTTCCACAAATGTTTGATCCGAACCGAAAACCGAACCACTTTTCATAAAGGTTTAAAGGTTCGTTTAAACCTATTTTCAATAGATAAATTTACACGCTTTTGTTTCTTTTCGTTAAATATGGAATTACATACTAGAGATGGGCACGGGCCTAAATTTTCAGGCCCGGACCGGCACGAGTGCAAAATCAACTTTAAAAAACACGCACGAGCCCGCACGTTAAGAATTTTAGTAGGACCCGGCCCGGCACGACGGGACATGCCCGGAAATAAAGAGCCAACTTTTATTGTATGTATATATATGTACATATTTTTAATTTTGTGTTTATGTACATATGTATATTTACTTGAGCGAATCAATTTTTCACATCAAAGATTTTTATAATACATATATTTTCTGGGAAGTAGAAGATATGGGAGGTATTTTATGTACAGATATGTAAACAAAACTACTAATTATCTTATTTTTTCTATCGGTTTCCAAATATTTCTTTTTTTCCTTTTCTCTTATCAAAAGAGTTTTAAATATGTACTATTTTTATTTTGTATAAAAACAAAAGCTTATCTAAATTTGTAGTATTAGCAACGGGCTTTTTCGTGCTTATTCGTGAAATTTTTTTATTTTTATGAAATTTTACTGAACGCCCATGCAGGCACGAGCTCGTGCTGACAGCAAATATTCCGGCCCGTACCCGCGGGCTTACGCCCGTGCCCATCTCTATTTCATACCATGTTTGTTTACCATGTGGCAATATCAAATGTAAAGGCAAATCATCTCATTTAACATACACTTGAAATTTAACCTTGCGCGTTGTTGCACTTGACACTTTACACTTAGACTTTCATCCGGTTCACGTCCCTGATTAAAAGTGAATTACAAAAACTAAAATTAAAAACGCTGATGAAGTTACAGATCCCCCAAATTCTGAAACAGCCAAAGCAATGAGAATGAAGAATTCTTTTTAAAAAGCTTTAGAAAAACCTGACACATCTGGTTTGGCTTGTAAGCGCTGTTTAAACAACGATCTCGCCATTATGCTAATTGTTTCTTAAAAATACTTGGCATTTTTAGATATTCGCATCCGCATTCGCATCCGCGGGTGTCTAAAATTCCACATTCGCAACATCCCTAGTACAGAGCATCAACTAAATTTTCCTCTGCAATTGAACGAGACTATGAATGTAAATATGATTTAAAACAAGTAATTTTTAAGCAATAAACAAAACCGATTTCAATTCTCATATAAAAATTTAAGATTATCGTTAATTTCTTCATGATCCAATGATCGGTTTAACCCAAATTAGTATGGGACCACCTGTGAGGTAACACGTTTCCTTAAACAAAAAAGAATTATAGAAATCGGTTCACCGTGGTACAAAGTTATGCGGTAACATAAATATATATATATATATTCCGACGAATTTATAACCATTCCTTTTTGTGAAGTCGGTTAAAAAAGAGAGTATGAGTATCCCTTGGAAAGAATTAAGATTTTTTTTTGCGTTTGAGGCCCGGCAATTATGGCTGCCGTAAGTTACGAGGAAAGCCGTTCGATACGAAACTTCGGTGTAACCAAAAAATCATAACTCAAATTATTGTAGAGCGCACCCCATAATGCTATACTTAAAAATATCGCAATACTCAGAGCTATCATTGTGAATTTGTTCAATTATTTTTGTTTTAAAGCAACGCACCATACGTTTTCAACGTTTTTTACTTTTTTATTTTTGGAAGTGGAAAGTGGGCTTAGTTTTAGTCCGATTTCGAAAATTATCAACATATAGCTTTTCTATGCCAAGGTCAATAATCGTACTAAATTTGGTACAAATTGATAAACCAGTTACCGATTTACACATACAGTGAACCAAAAAAAAACTTGGACGCAATATTTTAGTAAGTTTTGGCTATTTTTCTTTAGTTTATTTAACGTTTATTATTTTTTTATACTTAGCAAACACGATATAAATATAAATTTAAGACATTGTGCAAAAATTATGAAAATTCTTCAAAGTTTGAGCAAAAATTTCTAACTTCTTTATCAGCATCTTTTGACAAAATTTTGGTAATCAGTTTTGTAACTCATCAAATTTTAGCACCGCAAAGTGGAAATTTTATGTATCTGGGACTTACCGTTGATTTTTGGCTATTTTTTTTGTTGAAGGTGCTCCGCATTTTTTTCATCAAAAAAAATTTCGAACATAAATTGCCAAAAATCCATGGCATCCTAGCATCTACAGCCCAAGCTCTTTCATTTGACACCTCATTTTCGAAAATCGAACGAACGGTGCAGATCTGAACAAAAAATGCCTTTGGCTATTACATACATATGTATATTGTTTTTTTTATCTATTTTTAACCGACTTCCAAAAAAGGAGGAGGTTATCAGTTCGTCGGAATCTTTTTTTTTTTTTTTATGTATGTTACCGCATAACTTTGGACCACGTCAACCGATCGATAATTCTTTTTGCATCGGAAAGGTAGTGTCTCAGAGGTGGTCCCATACTAATCTGGTTGAGATCCGATCAGTGGATCATGAGATATATATATATATATTTTTTTTTTATATGGGAGTTGAAGTCGGTTTTTTTTTTGCTAAAAATTACTTGTTCTTATTTCTTTTTCGCTCTGTAACTTTTTAATAAACAAATAAAAAAGTGGTACACGAGGATCAAAGTTCAATAGTATATTGTATAGGGCTGTGCGATTATTCGATTACTCGAGCAAGTTGGTTAACCAATTATTCGGTTAATCAATTACTCGAGTAATCAAGATTTTGATTACTCAAAACGATGATTAATCGAGTTAATTGAAATATGATTACTCAAAAAAAATAATTTTGCTCGTTAAAAAAGTTTGCTTTGGAAAATGCTTANGTACAATAGAGCACACACGTATTTGGCAAAATTTTGGCATTTTCACTTTTGTGCACGCATCGTAACCTTTTAAGGAAGTGTCTTTTTTAACTATCTTCTAATGAGAGCACATAAGCCTGCCACATCTAGATTCAGTCCTTTTATGCTTCAGAACACTATAAAGGTTGTCCGATAACAGTTTTAGGTACGCACCAGCTACAGTATACTTACGGTGACCAAATTTCTGTGGCCAAAAATCGGGACATTTCTAAAGCATCGAATCCGAAGATACAATTTTGTTTTTAGAATAAAAAGGCTTAATACAGTTTTATTTAAAAGAAAACAAAGAAAAAAAATTGTAAAATGTTTGTTATTTTTTATGAAAATATAACATACTATCTAAAAAAACATGAAAATCAAAATTTCAAAATTTGTAGAACATTTATAAAAAGTCGACAAATGTGAATAAATTTTCATCACAATTTGAAACATTTTAATAAGATTTTTTAGAATTATTTTGAGTATGCTATGTTCTGCAGCCCATTAAATCTTATTACATTCAATTCTTGTATAAATTTCGTATACAGATAATGTTTTGCATTTCAAGGTTATCTAAATAGGTATTATTAAAACATCATATTACGGGTATCAAATGGAAGGTATTTTAAAAATCCCTAATTAAAAAATATTTCTAATAGGGTTGCCAACTATTTTGAACCGCATATTTATTTAATTATTTTAGAAAATAAAGGTACAATATTACTATTCATGGGTAATAAGAGAAGGTTCTTAAACAATGCTTTCCCTATATACTAAGTGCTATCCCTTAGGATATTAGTGTAAGGTCGCCGCTTATTTTTGATTCCAGACAATTTATCTAAAACATCGCAATATGGATATCAAAGAAAAGGTATTGTTGAAAACCTTTGTCCGAAAGTATTTTCGATCAGGGTTGCCACGCTTTTATGTAATACAAATTTTTATTTTATAAATTTCGATCAGCATTTTTTTTTGTATATATACACAGTACATATACGCTCAAAACATGTACTATTCATTCCTGCGTATTTCTATATAGGGTTGCCACCTAAAATTTAAAGTAAAGTGCTTTATAGATAACAAAATCCATTTTTTTAATTTTTTTTTTTCAAAACATTTTTTTAAAGCTGTCTAAGTGACTGGTATTTGAACCCAAACATTAAAAAGTATATGCACTCCGAGAAAAGCTCGGTCAACCTGGTACTTTAAGGGCCGTTTCCTCATCTAACCTGTAGATTACCGGCCACTTTATCGTCTCGATATACGAGTTTTCGTTTTCTCATCAGCGCATTAATTTCTCGAATCGATAAATTGTTGCTCACCCGATGCAACCTCTAAAAATGTGTTCCCAACTTTAAATTTTGGTTCGGTTTTGGTTCATGAGTCAGATATATTAGATATTTCAACCAAGGTTTTGGTTTTTGCTAACAGTTGCTCTTGCTCTATATTTGCTTATGTTGCATTGCCAACCTTTGAAATTATATGACGAATCTAGTGAAGTTTCACTCTCAGAAATGTAGTGAAGTTTCACTCTGCGGAATAACAAATTTATTTTTACCGGTAAGATAAGAAAACCAAAACACTTTAAAGTGAGGAACAATTTATGTTAGTAAAGGCAACTTTACTGCTTACATTAGAAAATGGCCCTAAGTATAATAAAGTGTAAGTTGGAAGAAGCTTGGTTTTTGGCAATTTTTGGTTCACGCATTTTCTTCCATATACAGTATGTTCAACATTTTTTTTGTATGGAGAAAATGAACAACACCTTCCACAAAATTTACCAGTTATTAACGGTAAGTCCAAGCAACTTAAAATTTGCACTTTGAATTGAATGGGTTACAAAACTGCATACTCAGAATGTTTCTCAGAAATCTAATTGAAAAGCTCAAAATTTTGATGAAACTTTGTCGAATTTTGCTAATTTTTGTACAATGTTTCAAATTCTGACTTGCATGTCCCTTGTTAGATAACTAGTCACACTTTCATAAAAAGGAATAAACATTAGAGACAGCTTGGCTCATGACAAAAATCAACGCTCCTATGCTTGACACCTCCCTCACCCAATGGTCAACGCTAAACCAGCTTGGCTATCACACGGTGCTTTAAGAATCGCTCTCACTCCACTCCCCGAGTAATTTTTGGGATGGTAGTAAGCTACGGCTTACAAGCCACACAGGGGCTCTGCATGAATGCATCCCTGAATAAATCCCAGCTCATTGCAATGCAGCCAACGGCAGCTAGAGCATGACTCCTCCAATGGAGTCCTCCAATGAATACATGGTGAAAGGGTCACATCTTGCGCTACCGTTTCATCAGCTTTCCCGCATATATATCTCTCTCCCTCTCGCATATCAGGCATATGGAGTGCGTGGCTGAATTGATGTGCACCTATAACCAAACACTCGCAAAGGTAATCCCTACTTCCTCTACTACTCTAACTCGACCACAACTATAAACCTGGTCTCCCGCTCTCCCTCGGCTAAACATGATGTTTTAATTAATTTGTAACTAATTTCGAATAGGTGGCAACCTTATACGAGTCTGTTGTGCAGACCACCTACCCCAAATACTATTAAGGCTTACCAATCTCGGCCTGTGTGGTGCCTGAAGCGTCGGGCTGCTCCGGCTTGAGTTGGGGCTCCGCTGATGCTAAATACGGCACCTATCAAAAGGAAGGATCTTGGTAGCAGTATGGGTACTTCTACTGCTCGCTGGGTAGCACGTATGCTATGCGGAGTTCGTCTCCTTAATTTTGCACCAAGAATGTTCTTTTATATATTTGTTATTAAAACTTTAATATTTTCGTACACCCGCGGTAACTACATCCATTTTTAAAAATCATACACCGTTTATTTTTAATTGTACAAAAGAACTTTATTATTATCTAAAGTACCGCTTAACTTAAAAGTGGAACGCAAGTTTGCCTATGGAACAAACCTTTTGTCAGTGCTGAATTAGGGTTGCCATTACATCACCCTCCTTGGGAAAGATTGTTTTAAGGTGATCAGGCTTACAACAATCTATTGCTCCAAGAGGCGATGGCAAATTGATGTGGAGGAATGAGATGTTTAATCAAAAGATAATCCTTCCCCCTTCAACTCATTCGTCCATATCAATTTGTAGTTACAATACAAAGGTTAAAACAAAAAAATGTTCCACGTATAAGTTATTATACTAATTTTGTAATAACTAATTATACTAGTTTTATTTATAAATTTTTATAGTACAATATAATTTAGTTTTATTTCTTTTTCTTCGTAAAATTAAACCTATTTCTAAGCAAATTCTTTTCTTTTTCATTTCTATAGTTTGCATGAAACATATCAACTTTATATAAAAATTAACATTTGTTTTAGTTATTTTTGACTGCTAAGTATTAAGTATAGGTTTTTTCTTTATTTTTGTCTTAAGTTAAATATCATTTTATGTACGTCTTATTATACACATTTTTCATAATGAGTAAATTAAGTAATTACTAACCAAAATTTGTAATTTAATATATTAATACTTATGTATGTATTTGTTGAAACTTATTACTTCATGTTTTCTTAATTTGTTTTTACAAAATGGTAGCGATCACGCATGTTTATAAACACATTTAAATCAAGTCGCTTAATATTGTAACACTATAACGCAGTACATCATATTTGTATAAGTGACGTGAAAATTAATTTTTAGTTCAATTTTAGTTTTCCTGAAATATAGAAATTCATATGGAATTTCAAATTTGAAAAATTAATTTATGTGACTTTTCGTATTCGGTTCTTATGGATTATCTTTTCTTTATTTTTGCTTTTATTGAACACAGTAATATTAACTCCATCTACTTTAGTTACAATGTGAGGACCCTCATATATATTTTCATGTTTGATTCTGGGTTCTTTTTTACTAGAACAAGATCGTTTTCTTGAATCTGTACTGGACAAGAGCGTCTATCATATAAATCTTTGTTTCGTATTTTATGTTTATTAATTAATTCTTGGGCTATTGCACGTGATTTTTGCAACCGATATTTTACTTATTTTGCATAATTGCCAACGTTGTAAATTGGATCAGTTTTAACTTTTTGTACTTCGTTTGGTAAAACAGCGTTTTTACCAAAAATCAGTTCAAATGGAGTAAACTTATAATCAAAAACTGTGTTGGAGGTTGTGTTATGCAAAAAAGTAAAATATTTTAAATATGTATCCCAGTCGGAATATGATTCATTTAAAAATGCTCGTAAGTACTCATTAAATACTCTATGATTTCGTTCTATTGTACCTACAGTTTCGTGATGGTGTGCTGTCGAAAAGTCATGTTTAATTTTTAAAAGTTTGGTTAAAGTTCGTTTTTATATTCAGTCCCTAAATCAGATTTTATAGAGTGCATTATGCCATATATTAAAATGAAACTTTCAAAAATGGCTGATGCAACAGTTTTAGCACTTTTATCTGGTATTGGAACAGTAACTAAATATATTGAGAGATCGCAAATAATGGTAACTGCGAACTTGTTACCATATTTCGATTCTGGTAAAGGTCATATTATATCGATAACAACAATATCAAATGGTTTATTCGGCGTTGGGGTTAGTACAAGTTTTTCTTTAACTTTTGGTTTTACTTTATTTAAAAGACATTTTTGACATTTTTTAACATATTTTGCGACATCACGGGTCATATTTTTCCAATAACCTCCTGATATTGGGTCGTCGTGATAAATGGTCATTAGTTTTTGTTTTTTGTCATATTCAGTCAAAGTCTCGACTGGATCTGTTAAAATTATTTGTAATGATTTTAAAATTATATTCCCGCGATTTTTTAAGCTAGCAATTGTGAAATGACGGAAAAATTCATCGTCTTTTGGCCATTCAATCTCCTTAATTCCATGTTTGCTGGCTTCAATTTCAAGCCTCGAAAGTAAATTATCGAAATTCATTATTTCGTTAGCAAAGACATAATTAAGTAACTCGAGTTTTTTATGTTTAATATGTGCACAAATTTTTAAATTTTTTATTTTATCATCTTTATCATAAGTAATTTCTGATCTAATACGCGGTATCTTTTTTGAAAAATTATAAGAAAATTTATCATAAACGTTTAATGTCTCCTGTTTTTCATTTTCGTTATTATCTGTATTTTGTATAATTTCATTTTCTCGTCTAGTCATTGATCTCGTCTGTACTGCCAAAATACTTTTCGTTGATTCCCTTATTTCGTCTATCGTTATACGTGAGAGTGCGTCTGCGCCAACATTTAATTTCCCTTTAATATACTCAATAGTAAAATTGTACTCTGCTAGCTCTAACCTTATTCTTTAAAGTTTTGAAGAGGGGTCTTTCATATTGAACAGGTATACTAATGGTCTGTGGTCTGATTTTACTAAGAAATGCGTTCCATAATCGTATGGTCGAAATTGTTTAATGGCAAAGTATATAGCTAAAAGTTCTAATTCAATACTTGCTTTTTTCTGTTCTGCATTGTTAAATGCTTTCGAAGCCAAACATATTGGTAAATCGCAACCTTGCTGTTCTTGGCTAAGTATAGCGCCACACCCTGTTTTTGAAGCATCAACTGTAATAATAAACAGCTTTGTAAAGTCTGGATATTGTAGCAGTTTCGGCGACATTAAAGCTGATCGCAACGCTTGAAAAGCTTCATCACATTTCTCATCCCAAACAAATTCTACTCTTTTCCTACTTAATTTGTTCAAAGGTGCTGCCAGAATTGCAAAATTGGGGATAAACCTTCGGTAATAGTTTGCAAATGCGACAAAACGTCGTACTGCATCTTTGTCAGTAGGTTTAGTATACTTTTTAATTGCAACAACCTTTTGCTGAGCATTTGTGCCCTAAAAACGTTACTTCGGGCCTGAGAAAATTACTTTTTTTTGGGTTTAGTTTTAAATTGAAATCTCGACAAGTTTCGAAAACTTTCGCTAAATTTTTAATGTGATGTGCTTCGCTACAGCCTATGACAATAATGTCATCTACATATAAAAATGCTACGTTGGGTGGGATACCAGAAAAAGCTATACTCATCATCCGTGAAAATGAGTTGGTTGCTATACTTAAACCGAATGGCAAGACTTTCCATCGATATGCTCCACGGTCTGTGGTAAAAGAAGTTATATCACGTGAATCTTCATGTAAGGGGATTTGGTGAAATCCGGAAAAAAGATCTAAAGTAGAAAAATATTTAGCTCTGCCAAGATTGTCCAAAATATCGTCGACTCGTGCGAGAGGAAATTTATCCGCAATAAGTTTTTTGTTGACTGCGCGGAAATCAACGCACATACGATATGCTTTTTGACCATTAGTAGACTTTTTAGGAACCAAAATTAGAGGACTATTGTAATTGGNCTGTTGACTGCGCAGAAATCAACGCACATACGATATGCTTTTTGACCATTAGTAGATTTTTTAGGAACCAAAATTAGAGGACTATTGTAATTGGAATAACTTCCNACTGTCCTTTAAAATAAAGGACGGATGGTCACCGTAAATATGGCAGACGATATTTTTTTACATATACCGGGTCAGTGTCAGTCAACCTAAGTTTCTGTTTATAAAAATTGTTTAATGTCATTTTGTCGTTGTCAAGAGCGAAAATGTCGGCATATTTTATGCAAAGGTCAAGTAAGTTGCTGTTAGCTTTTGTAGGGATTTTGTTTTTCAAAATATTTGTTAATTCGTTCGTTCGGGAGTCTTTAGTCTTGGTCTTATTAATTGAATAAACGTAATAGTCAGAAAGTTTTTCAGTCCGAATATTTACATTCTTTACATGTTTTAATTGGCATTGTTGTTTCGATTTCTATTATTTGAATTCCGATTGGAATTAAAATTATTACTGTTTCCCCTAACACTGTTATTGTGTCTGCCGTTATTACTGTTATTACTGTACATACTGAAGTTAGTATTGTTTTGTCTAAAATTACACTATGCGACAGTCAAAATCGGGATGGGATGAAACCAACGGGAAATGTTATATCGGTCAAAAACAAGTTATACGTGGCCCGGCGTTTCGCTGGGTCACGTCTAGGAATCGAGATATATCGATTTGAAATTAGTAACTATCATATAGGGGAAATTGTCACCTACCACTAGTCCGATTTTGCTCAATCAAATTTAAAAAAATTTAAAATTACAATTCCTTTAATCTGTTCATATAACGTTTTACTTTTACTTTCACGCAAAGTCACATAACCTTTAAGCAAAATGACAAGATGGCAAAATGAGATACCTTCACTCAATTGTGAATAAAAGCGAAACGCGTCCATCGATTTTCATGATCTATGTCTCATTTTGCTTAAAGGTTATGTGACTTTGCGTGAAAGTAATACGACTTGCCTTTTTTCCGTTTTGGATTTTTTATGAATTTAAAAAATAAAAAAATTTAATATTTTAGGCAAAAAATATTTTTTTTCTTCATACATTTATTTTTACCGGCAAAAATGTTGATTATATAGAAAAACGTTATATGAACAGATTAAAGGAATTGTAATTTTTAATTTTTTTAAATTTGTTTGAGCAAAATCGGACTAGTGGTTCTCGAGTTATGTCAAAAAAAAGACCACCAAAGGTGACAATTTCCCCTATATGATAGTTACTAACTTCAAATCGATATATCTCGATTCCTAGACGTGACCCAGCGAAACGCCGGGACACGTATAACTTCTTTTTTACCGATATAACTTTCCCCGGTAGTTTGAAGCCTTCCCGATCACTGACCCCTACCATTTGTCTCAC
>NW_016158594.1:33501-33706 GCF_001687245.7 Rhagoletis zephyria
TGTACCTATTAAAATTGTGACCTCTGAAGCTACCTCTAAAACTATTTGGCCTATTTACCCGGGATTGAAATGCTAACACTTGACGCTCTTTTACTTGATTATTTTGTTCGACTATCATTTTGGCCACTACGTCCCTTGAATCACTGAAGGTAGTTGACGATAAAATTGATTTGACCAAATCTGATCGAGTATTAAGTTTACAAAC
>NW_016158594.1:33730-41808 GCF_001687245.7 Rhagoletis zephyria
TTGAATCACTGAAGGTAGTTGACGATAAAATTGATTTGACCAAATCTGATCGAGTATTAAGTCTACAAACGTTAACTGTTTGTTCGACTGCCATTTCATGGGCCTTAGACTGTGTCATACCTTCAATGATCAGAGAACGCTCTAATGCATCCGAAAACTCCTCGACACGCTTAGCAAATTCCGTATAATTGTGGTTTATGACATGTAAAGATGCAATTTTCCCAGCTACAACTTTCGAGTTGTCTGGCTTTATTCTATTTCTCAACGCATCTTTGATTTTTCTAACAGAATTAACTTCGGTTGGAATTGCTTCACGTGCCTTGCCTTCGAGCTTCGATTTCAAAAATGATATAAAAGTTATATTTAAATTTTCGTCTGCAAAATCTTCAATTAAATTAATTTTGTCTATAAACGATTCAAGTGCTAGCGGATCCCCGTTGTAATTTTCCCTAATGATTGAGGCACAAAGACTAATAAAAGATTTCTTCTGTTCAGGGGTAGCCATGTCTAAGAATTCTTGAAAAATTGGTGATATTTGGTGAACTGGTAGCCGTTGACGGCTCGTTGGATACAGATCTTTAAAAGATGGAAGTGACGTACTTCTTTTAAGACTGAATTGTACCGAAGCTTGGCGTCACTAAACTCTTCTTCTGACTCAGAGTCAGCTAAGTCCGATTGACAAATTAGCGATAAGCTATCAGGTGGAATCCTAACGCGACAATTCAGTTTAGTAAAGCACTTTGCTAACTGTTCCTTACAACGGGCTAATTTAACTTGAACTTCCTTGAGATTACAGGTATGAGCCGAACTATTGGCAATAACTAGTAGTAAAATATTATTGTAGGCTGTAATGGGAGAATATTTATACTCGTTTAAATTTTTCACATTCATAGANTCCGAACCCTTGGCAATAACTAGTAGTAAAATATTATTGTAAGCTGTAATGAGAGAATATTTATACTCGTTTAGCTTTTTCACATTCGTAAATAATGGTATATTTTGCAAAATTCGCTTAGTAATTTTATCAAAGTCTGCTTTATATGCTTTAAATTGTATATCAAATTCGCTCATAACCGGCTAATCTCAAAGAAGTGGAAGTCCAAAATTTACAGAAAACTATCGTTCACCATGTTTTAATAAAACAAGTAAGNAAATAAGAATAAATTTAAAAAGAAATCGAATTGTGTAATACTTATGTTTTTCTTCAGTAGGTCAGCGGCTGAAAGTTGGCATGCAACAAGGAGTTTTCATGCATTGGGAATATCGGGATTTTCATGCAGCACACATGCAAAGCAAAAGATTTTAATTTCATTTAAAAATCTTTAATGTTCGTATTAAAGAAAAGTAGGGTTCGTAACACATGTACCGATATGTATGGTAAAATCATAAATTTACACACTCTGACTTAAATCTAGTAATATGAAAGTTCAATGAAATTTTTTTTTTTTGTAGCAAGTAACCCTAGTGGGAATTAATAAAAAAGTTGTTCAATCAGCAAAGGAATTGTACGAAATGCTAATATTCATATTTTTGAAAAATATATGAATGAATATTTGGTAGCAAAAGTTTATGCTCAAGTCGCGTCTTGTTATGTTCTAATAAGAAAAAATTGTATATGAAAAAATTTTGATCACTTATATTCTACAAAAAATGAAAAGAAAATTCACTGAATCACTCACGTCAACTTATATACTAATATAAAAGTGGTTTACGAGAAAAGATATATTATAAAAGTGTTCAATTGCTTAAATCTAAGGGGTATCCAAAACTCGTTTGTACCAATTGTACTATAATAGCAAAAATGTTTGACTTCCTTATTAATTAGGAAAACTTAAGGAATTCAAGAAAAATCAATTATTTTGATTCGATTTAATGGTGCCAATTAATCAGAATTAAGCTTAAATATTTACTGTGGTTTGCTATTTATAGTGTCGATATCCAAACAAGTTTTTTTTTGGTCAGGTCGCCTTAATGTCTAGGTTGGAAAAATGTAAGTATACTTAAATTACGTTTAAATTTTTGAAAAATCACTTAGTACTAGTACAAGTTTTTAGAAAATTCAATTTTTCCCTTCAGGGTAGATTAACTTGTGTTTGAACATACATATAAATATAGAAAATTTGTATTTTTTTTTGTTTAAGGAATTTCGTATTTAGTATATATTTTGATTAATTCATTAAGTATTTAGGCAAAAATGTTAAGAAGCAATATCAAACTTAAAAACTACTCTTACACCTTGACTGTACTTGCTAGCTGGTTTTCGGATACCACGGCGCTGTCTCAAAAAAAAGTTGGTTTATTCAGATCCCACGCCGCTGTCTCAAAAAATGTTGGTTAATTAATTGGGTGTTGCTTGATTGTTTGAAATTTGATTTCCCCCGCTGCAGTCCCGTATAAATTTTATTGAAAAATTGATTAAGTTGTTATACTACTACTATATTTAGCGTGAGTATGCCGCTATGCGAGCGGTCGCGTGGGGTACTGCACGAGTTTTTCTGTGCACCTCTGTTCGGCTGATGGTCCTCCTAGACGCGACCGTCGCATGCCCAATTCCAGTCAAAATACTGTACTGCCAACTGTAATATGTACATATGTAACGTGCTTGCTGTATGCGCGCGTGTGTGGAATGGCGTGGTTTCGCTTATATGCCGCAATGCATATGAAATTGGCGGTGGTGTGTGGGTATGCCGTTAAGTATTTGTGGCGTACCTATGCCGTTATGTATTTGTGGCGTACCTATGCCGTTATGTGATTTGCAGTTAGGTACAGTTTGCAGCTAGTTCTACGGCTGCGGTTCAAATTTATATGTACGACACTTACCCACACGACCACAGCAAAATTTTTTGATGAAAATTTAAGTAAGGTTTTTTATTTTTGCCGTAATTTTCGCCTCTACCCGGCTTTGCATCACGGTCGCCATGTCGTGCAGACCACCTACCACAAATACTATTAAGGCTTACCAATCTCGGCCTGTGTGGCGCCTGACTGCTCCGGCTTGAGTTGAGGCTCCGCTGATGCTAAATACATCGCCTATCAAAAGGAAGGATCTTGGTAGCAGTATGGGTACTTCTACGCTCGCTGGGTACCACGTCTGCTATGCGGAGTTCGTCTCCTTAATTTTGCNGTCGTGCAGACCACCTACCACAAATACTATTAAGGCTTACCAATCTCGGCCTGTGTGGCGCCTGAAGCGTCGGGCTGCTCCGGCTTGAGTTGAGGCTCCGCTGATGCTAAATACATCGCCTATCAAAAGGAAGGATCTTGGTAGCAGTATGGGTACTTCTACTGCTCGCTGGGTACCACGTCTGCTATGCGGAGTTCGTCTCCTTAATTTTGCACCAAGAATGTTCTTTTATATATTTGTAATTAAAACTTTAATATTTTCGTACACCCGCGGTAACTACATCCGTTTTTAAAATCATACACCGTTTATTTTTAATTATACAAAAGAACTTTATTATCAATAACCNAGGCTCCGCTGATGCTAAATACATCGCCTATCAAAAGGAAGGATCTTGGTAGCAGTATGGGTACTTCTACTGCTCGCTGGGTACCACGTCTGCTATGCGGAGTTCGTCTCCTTAATTTTGCACCAAGAATGTTCTTTTATATATTTGTAATTAAAACTTTAATATTTTCGTACACCCGCGGTAACTACATCCGTTTTTAAAATCATACACCGTTTATTTTTAATTATACAAAAGAACTTTATTATCAATAACCGAGGTGTTCACAGTGCGCAAAATGAATGCGCTGCTAAAATTTTCTAAAGTACCGCTTAACTTAAAAGTGGAATGCAAGTTTGCCTATGGAACAAACCTCTTGTCAGTGCTGAATTAGGGTTGCCATTACAAGTCTTCTCGGGGATAATACCTATTTAGAAAACCTTAAAATTCAAAACATTATCTGTATACGAAATTTATACAAGAATTGAATGTAATAAGAGTTAATGGGCTTCAGAACATAGCATACTCAAAACAATTCTAAAAAATCTTATAAAAATGTTTCAAATTTTGATAAACATTTATTCAGATTTGTCGAATTTCCATAATGTTCTACAAATTTTGAAATTTTGATTTTCATGTTTTTTTAGATAATAATTTTATATTTTCATAAAAAAATATTGAACATTTTTTATTTTTTTTCTCTTTGTTTTGTTTTAAAATAAAACTGTATTAAGCCTTTTTATTCTAAAAACAAAATTGTTTCTTCGGATTCGATGCTTTAGAAATGTCCCGATTTTTGGCCACAGAAATCTGGTCACCGTAAGTATACTGTAGCTGGTACGTACCTAAAACTGACAACTTTTATAGTGTTCTAAAGCATAAAAGGAATCAATCTAGATGTGGCAGGCTTATGTGCTCTCATTAGAAGATAGTTAAAAAAGCAATTTCTTTAAAAGGTTACGATGCGTGCACAAAAGTGAAAATGCATATTTTTTATTAGCACATCGTCTGCAATTAGAAATTTTTGCCAAATACGTGTGTGCTCTATTGTACAATATACTATTGAACTTTGATCCTCGTGTACCACTTTTTTATTTGTTCTTTAAAAAGTGACGAAGTTTTCAAAGAGCAACTATTAAATGGTCCCAGTGTAAATTCCAGTTATAGTGTAATTTTTAATAAATTTAGACACATCTTTGACAACCTCAGGACAACTGATCAACCTGCTCCTTATAACTCTAGGATTAGTATAATTACTAAAACCCTCGATAGTAAAAAATCGGATGTACCTAGTGAAACTATCAAGTCCATTTATAGACAAATGGTTCATGATTACGATTTGGCTGGTTACAAAATTTTCTATACAGATGCCTCAGTCGGCAGTGTAGCCACTGGAATAGCAATCTACAACTATTCTGACAAAATCAAACACTCCTTCAAGCTGAACTTCAAATCTTCCTCCAGTTTTGGAGAAACTCTAGCTATCTTAAAAGCTATACAACAGGCTAAACTACACAATCTTAGCAAAATAGTCATCTTCACTGACAGTCTTGTAGCTTGTCAATTATTAAGCAAAAAAAGAACACAAAACTACGTTATCTGTGATATTCATAAAATTATACTTGAATCAGATTTTGACAGAGTGACCATAATATGGACACCAAGTCATAAGGGGATTCCTGGCAATGAGATAGCTGATGAGCTAGCCAAAGAAGAACTCAATTTAGATGACGAAATACATGTTACCCTCACCAACGAGGAGGCCCTAAGACACATAAAAAATGAAATTGATCTCAGATGGTATGATGGCTTTTTAGAGTATTCATCCCTCAAACCAAATCTTTTCTCGCAGATATTTCCCTGTAAATCTAGGAAAACATGGTTTCATAACTCCTACTTAGGTGCCAAAGAGACTAAAATAATAAATCGTATTCTTACCGGTTGCACGTACGACAGCGCATATCTTTACCAAATCAAAGCCAGGAATTCAAATATATGTAGATGTGGATTACAAGACAGTTATATACATCAAACTATTCACTGCTCCCTTTTAAACAGCGCTCGGGAGGGCCTCGAAATCTTCCAAGATGATGCCAACTTCTATGACATCCTTCACGATCTCAACTACAGCAAAATCACTCAACTTGCCAAATTTTTCCAAAAAGCTGAAATCAAATTTTAAACTTTGTATCATTTCATACACTTCATTTTAAGTTTATCGGTGGTTCAGAACCGTCCACCGAACTCATTTCCCTTTCCCATATCATCTCCCTATTATATTTGTACATTTGCCATTAAAACCGCTCGACATAAGCTTTACAAGCGAACACTCTTCGCCGTCCACATTCAAGCTAAAAAGACATATGGAATGACCATTTTTTGCGTTCAACAAGCGGGAAGAAACATATCTACAATCAAGTTACATACAACTTATCGATACCAACACACATATGCTACATTATCGAGTAGCAGCAAGAGGACATAAATACAGAACGAGAAGAACACCCTGACGATAGAGGATTCTAATTTCCTGCCAACCTACCCAAAACCCAAAAAAAAAAAAAAAAAAAAAGTTACAGAGCGAAAAAGAAATAAGGAAAATAAAAAAATAAAAACATATGTATATAATACCCCAAGGCATTTTTTATTCAAGCCATCAGATCTGCATCGTCTGTTCGATTTTCGAAAATGAGGTGTCAAATGAAAGAGCTGGGCTGTAGCTGCCATTGATTTTTGGCAATTTATGTTAAATTTTTTTTAATGAAAAAAATGCGGAGCACCTTCAACAAAAAAATTGCCAAAAACCAACGTTAAGTCCCAGATGCTTAAAATTTGTACTTTGTTTTTCCAAAATTTGAGCTACAAAACTAAATACTAAAATTTTGTCAAAAGATGCTCATAAAGAAGTTAGAAATTTTCGGTCAAACTTTGAAGAATTTTCATAATTTCTGGACAACTTCTGAAATTTAGATTTATATCGTGTTTGCTAAGTAATCAGCTATACTTTCATAAAAAAAATAATAAACGTTAAATAAACTAAAGAAAAATAGCCAAAACTTACTAAGTTTTTATTTGGTTCACTGTATGTGTAAATCGGTAACTGATTTATCAATTTGTACCAAACTCAGTACGATTTTTTACCTTGGCATAAAAAAGCTATATGTTGAAAATTTTCGAAATCGAGCTAAAACTACGCCCACTTTCCACTTCCAAAAATAAAATTAAAAAAAAAAACCTGAAAAAACGTATGGTGCGTAGCTTTAAAACAGAGGCGGGCATTTTTTGATTTTCCAAACACATGTAATTGGGCTTCAAAATGCTGCTTGCCGCGACGTCGACACATGTATACTATCATCGTCTTCGTGCATCTTACGATAATTGACGATTGACTGATGCTTCGCTGGTATTTCGGCAAAGCAAATCAAATCAGTTGCTGTTGAGAGTGTTCGGACGCGCAAAGTTTTCTTAGTGGTAAATAAGCATGAAAAATTGTGGTACATTCCAAAACAATGGGGTAGATTCAAATAAATAAATTTATAAATATGTTATATGCACTTGTGGTCAGCTNAGCAAGTTTTTTAGCTTAAGGTGGTGGAAGTAGTAGAAATGTAATTTAGCAAAAAAAAGTGTTATCTAGTCCACAAATGTGGGAACATCCGAGCATTGGCAGTTGAGCAAAACTTCGCTGCCTCGCACACATGCGCATGTGTGTGATAGTGTGAGTGCCCACCTCTGCTTTAAAACAATAAAAAATTTGTTTCACAAAAAAATTCGAAGTTTGTGAGAATTGCCCATATCTCATCAATAAAATAATTGAAAAAATTCACAATGGTAGCTCTGAGTATTGCGCAATATTTAAGTATAGCATTATGTGGTGCACTCTACAATAATTTGAGTTATGAATTTTTATCTACACCGAAGTTGCGTATCCAACGGCTTTCCTCGTAACTCATCTAGTATGGCGGTTTCGGCCTAGAAAGCCAGGGTGTCACTGGTTTTTGTCCCTAAAGTAAATGAAAAGACAGATATTGCTATAAGGACACAATTATATTAGAAACTTTATTTTTTCATTATCTTTTTAAACAAACTACGGTACATTCTAATGCATTAATATAAATTGGATAAATAATACATACAGTGGGGAGCAGAAACTAGTACATAGTGCTTCTTGTTAAATGTTTGTAAGGCTTTTAAAGATAACATTTTTTTCATAAAAATATGGTTCATGCTTTAACCAAAACCATATAAATCAAACTTTCAAACTTTTTACAGAGCTTAGAAAAATTATAAAATTTTTATTAAAATTTTCAGCTTTTTAATCTGACTTTTTAGAGTTTTATTGAGTATGAAGTTTTTTAATCCATTAAACTTTAGTATGATATTGACTTTACTGTAATACTTTATTTCGCATCAGTATCAGTTGACCTTACCCAACTTGCACCAAAGTAACAGAAACGGAGACGGAAACCTATATCTAGTAACTATTACGTAACCTTCACAAAAAGTGCGACTTTGATGTATAAGTAACTTTATTTGACATATTTCCAGTAGCTGCGAGGTAGTTTCTACCAATTGTGATTACTTTAAAACTAAGTGACTTTTAAGTAGCATTACCGGCATTGCGAAAGTCGT
>NW_016158594.1:41833-49734 GCF_001687245.7 Rhagoletis zephyria
TATCAATTTGTACCAAACTCAGTACGATTTTTTACCTTGGCATAAAAAAGCTATATGTTGAAAATTTTCGAAATCGAGCTAAAACTACGCCCACTTTCCACTTCCAAAAATAAAATTAAAAAAAAAAACCTGAAAAAACGTATGGTGCGTAGCTTTAAAACAGAGGCGGGCATTTTTTGATTTTCCAAACACATGTAATTGGGCTTCAAAATGCTGCTTGCCGCGACGTCGACACATGTATACTATCATCGTCTTCGTGCATCTTACGATAATTGACGATTGACTGATGCTTCGCTGGTATTTCGGCAAAGCAAATCAAATCAGTTGCTGTTGAGAGTGTTCGGATGCGCAAAGTTTTCTTAGTGGTAAATAAGCATGAAAAATTGTGGTACATTCCAAAACAATGGGGTAGATTCAAATAAATAAATTTATAAATATGTTATATGCACTTGTGGTCAGCTGATTAAGTTAAGTGACCTTTTGACCAGCTTTGGCTAATTACATTTTTTGTTTATTTATTGGTTATCTTTTTTTTGCTGACGGTGCTAGGTAGGTGCTAGAAATTGCCAATCATTAGAAACCAACACGATTTTTTAGCGCTTGAAATTTGCACTCTTAGCTACTACATTTTAATGGGCTATAAAACTGCATACCTAGAAATTCTAAATAAAAAGCCAAAACGACAGAATAAGATGCCTTTTTTTAGAAATGATCTATCATTTTCTGATAGAGAATGATTTTCTGATAGACATTGATAATTTTCGTGTTGATGTATATTACTTTCACCAACCCACATTAGGTCAAATGATACATTTGGCTGTGCGAAAGTCCGATTTCGTAAAGGCAGTTTTACATTATTTTTTGTTGCCATTCTGTAGGGAATACTCCAAAATAANACGGCCTAGAAAGCCAGGGTGTCACTGGTTTTTGTCCCTAAAGTAAATGAAAAGACAGATATTGCTATAAGGACACAATTATTTTTTATTTTTTTATTTTTTTTATTTATGTTTAAATCTACAGTACAATGTACCTTACAGACTAGAAAATATATTATATAGTAATAATTGATAATGCCAAATANTCGGCCTAGAAAGCCAGGGTGTCACTGGTTTTTGTCCCTAAAGTAAATGAAAAGACAGATATTGCTATAAGGACACAATTATATTAGAAACTTTATTTTTTCATTATCTTTTTAAACAAACTACGGTACATTCTAATGCATTAATATAAATTGGATAAATAATACATACAGTGGGGAGCAGAAACTAGTACATAGTGCTTCTTGTTAAATGTTTGTAAGGCTTTTAAAGATAACATTTTTTTCATAAAAATATGGTTCATGCTTTAACCAAAACCATATAAATCAAACTTTCAAACTTTTTACAGAGCTTAGAAAAATTATAAAATTTTTATTAAAATTTTCAGCTTTTTAATCTGACTTTTTAGAGTTTTATTGAGTATGAAGTTTTTTAATCCATTAAACTTTAGTATGATATTGACTTTACTGTAATACTTTATTTCGCATCAGTATCAGTTGACCTTACCCAACTTGCACCAAAGTAACAGAAACGGAGACGGAAACCTATATCTAGTAACTATTACGTAACCTTCACAAAAAGTGCGACTTTGATGTATAAGTAACTTNCTGATATCAGTATCAGTTGACCTTACCCAACTTGCACCAAAGTAACAGAAACGGAGACGGAAACCTATATCTAGTAACTATTACGTAACCTTCACAAAAAGTGCGACTTTGATGTATAAGTAACTTTATTTGACATATTTCCAGTAGCTGCGAGGTAGTTTCTACCAATTGTGATTACTTTAAAACTAAGTGACTTTTAAGTAGCATTACCGGCATTGCGAAAGTCGTTGCTACCAGTAAGCTAACCTTAAAGATTTTAGATCTTGAAAGTTGCAAATAGCAAGAGCGGCGACTAACCCACGTTACTGAAATGCAACTGCAAACCTGCAGCTACTTTTAGTCAACTTTGGTAGTTTTCGCGACGTTGTGGGGTCGTTAGTTGTTTCTTCATATCCATGCAACTTGCAAGTCATATCTGTGAGTGATAATAAGGTGTCCGCTACCTACCGACCAAAACGTCACTATCGATGGCTACTGCAGAGTCCGTGGCACCTCTTAAATTCACCATGAAGTAAATTGCACGATCAAGTCTCCGGTATCAACAAACTTCCATGCTGTTCCGCATTGTGTGTTGGTGCGTGCCTATAAGGTTAGTGAAGTGTTGTTCAGGAAAATAATGGTGTCTGTTGGCACATTTAAACACAAAGAAAAAAATACCGACATTCAACGACTTTTTACAGAAAATTAAGTCTTAAAGTCAAATGCCGTTGACAGTGGCGTTGTGAAACAATATTTTGGCGGTGAAAATAAACCATCAAAAAAACAAAACAATGTAACATTTTTGTTAGACAAAGATAGAAGTTAAAGTCCCAGATGGAACTATGAAGTGGCAGCGGAAACTTTAAACATGAAATTTATGGTAGTGACAACATTGCTGCGACTTTAAAGTGGCCCTATAGTGCCATTCGCTACCTTGCAGTAAACATTACTTTAAAGTCATACATTTTCAGTTACCGTCACTATAACCAAGTATAAATTACTTCGAAGAGGTATAGATGTAAGGTGCCCTAAAACTTGCATCTACTACGTTGCGACATCGCTACTACGTAACCAAAACGTCAATGGAACGTTTCCGGTTAGCTTATGGGAACGTCGCTTTAACGTAGCGGTTACCGAAAAATTATTCCCCATTTTGGTCGTAAGCACGTAATAGGTAGGTTCCTATTACGTGCCCATCACTACTGGCAAGGCACTTTAAAGTTACAACAATAGTCGCAGCTCCGTTCCAGCAATTATTTGTGCTAGTTGGGTATTGCCGTTCATTTCCGTTAATTTTTCATTTAGTCGCAAAGACTCCTAATTCGTTTACACTGGCAATGAAGTATCTCTGCGCAACACCTATTTCAGGGAACTCAGAAAGAGTGTTTAGTGCATCTGGTAGCATTTATGTTGAAAATAGAACTATGTTGTTGCCCGATAAATGCTTATTTTTATAATGAAAACTATATAGAGATTTAATTCTAATTACTAATTAGATACTATTAACTTTGATTATAAAAATACAAAAAAAAAATGTAAACTAGATTTTTAAACTGAATTTTCTGTAATCAAAATCCGGAGATCCTGCCGGATTTTAGCCAGTATCCGACCGGATAGTCGGATAACAGAAAAACGGCCGGATAAGCCGGATTCCGGATAGATATATAGATAGATACCGGATACCCGGCACATCCCTAATATTAATTATGAAAGAGCATCCGTGAAGTGCAAAACGAAGGCTTCTCTTTAATATGGACGTATTTGTGTTAAATGATGTGCGTTATACACTACTTGTGAATACGTCTTCATTTGATTTAAGTACGTTTTTTATTTGATTTTTCTATTTTTTCCCACAGTTTAGAAAAGAAACAAAACTTGGTAGAACCTTCCACTAAGGCTTAAATTAAAGCTAAAACTCTAGAATACTATCTCCGAAAATACCATCCCTGCACCTTGATCTGAAGGTTCTATCTTGTTCTTGTTTTTTGCTAGAGCTTTTCAAATGTTGCAAAAACGCGATTTTTTGACACTTTGGGCTCGTTTTTCTCAATATCTGGAGCTGATAGAAACTATGGGAAAATCTAAATAACAGGTAACCTTGTGAAGACTAAATGTTCCCAGAGAATTTAGCCCACACAAACTCCCGCACCACCAACCAAACCAGTCACACCACAGCAACACAAGCCAGCGCAACTGGCCACGCAGCAAACCACGGCAACACAAGTCATAGCAACACTCGACATGACAACGCAACATCACACAGCAACATGTAGCTGCGCGACCACGCAACATCAAGCACATAGCCTATTAAAGGAGTAGCACGACAAGAAACCAGTTAGTCAGCACGAGACTGTGGTCGTGAGCATACGGCTACTGGCATGAAGTGACTTCTTCTGCACCGGCTCGAGCGTCGGGCTTGATTCCACGTCTGCAACAGCGGCTGGTAGGGTGATTTCTTCTGCACCGGCTTGAGCGTCGCGCTGGACGTCACCTTCCCAGTGGCAGCGCCACACGTTCTCACCACAGCCCCTCGTGAAACCGCGTACGGGCGACATCCGCTCGCCCGCAGTCAACACCGCCGTTAGCAGAGGGACGTCGACAGCGCCTACAAGAGCGCTTCTTACCGCTATCAGCAGACCGGCGTCAACAGCGCCACTAGAGCGACTCTCCGGCGCGAACAGAGCGCCACTTATCAGCGCCGCCCAACGGCGCGAGTGGAACTATACTCTCCGGCGTCATTAGCGCGGTACTCTCCGGCGCGAATAGAGCGCCACTTGTCGACGTCGCCAGAGCGCCGCCCAGCGGCGCGAGTAAAACGTTACTCCCGGCGCCACCAAAGTACCACTCATCGGTGCGCCTCACCTGCATTGCTGAGAGCGCTACATCTCGACGCAACTGGAACGCTACTCTCCGGCGTCACCGGAGCACTACACACCGGCGTCACCAGAGCGCTACCCACCAGCGTTGTTAGAACGCCATTCACCGGCACGACCAGAGCGCGACCCACCTTGCAAGAGCGCTACATACCGACGCGGCCAGAACACCGCTTATAGACGTTTGCAGCGCGCCACTCAGCGGCGTCAGCAGAGCGCTGCCCACCAGTACCAAAGTCACGCCACTACAGCCTAACGGGACAAGGAGCCGTTACCCAGTCACTGCAAGTGACGCTACCGAATGTTTCAAATTGTTATTTGTTATATGTTCTTTTATAGAAATTAAGGAAAATTAAATAATAAATTACGATTTAGCAGAGCCCCGAAACTACAAGTTTATTGTAACGAACACGGCGAGTATACCCCAGCATTTTAGAAGAAGCACCGGGGCAAGCAAAACGCTTCGTTACAATTGGCGCCCGAGCAGGGACCTGAGTAGATCGTACGCGTGCAAAGGAAAAATTATTATATGTTTGATACGAACAAAATGGCTGAAGTAATCAACACAGCATGGCTAGATGATATACCCAAGGAGCAACTAGTATCCATCGCACAGGAATTGGGAATCGAGTGCGCGGGTACCGCCCGAGAAATACGCAAGCGCATAAAGGCGCTGGCGGCCACCAACAGAGACAACGAGGTTGCCTCGGAAGACGAGGAGGAGCAGAAGACGCCAGTACCACCAGATGAACGTACGGGGAGTACGACTACTCCTATGGAAAACACGACACAGAGCCAGTTTGCGGTACTGCTACACCAGCACTAGCTGCCATCACATCAGCCACCAATGTACCAGCACCCGCCGACAACAACCGTCGAGCCGACCGCAGGTACAGCCAACCCCGAAAATCAGGCACGTTTGCACCTATCATCGACCAGGTAAGGAAGTGGTCAGTAAAATATGACGGTGGACGAGACACGCTAGCTTTTGTAGAGCGATTGGAGGAGCTGGCCGAGGTATATGCCTTGAACGTAGACCTCCTCCCAAAAACCATGCCCGAGCTACTGTGCGGCACCGCTCTTCACTGGTACCGCAACAACAACGAACACTGGAGTAGCTGGATAACCTTCAAGCGCGACTTCCTACGCTTCTTTCTGCCAACTAGGTATTTCGAACGCCTCGAGGACGATATACGGCAGAGAAGGCAGCACCCACGGGAGAAATATAAGGAGTATGTAATCGCGATACAAAACCTGATGCGACAGCGATTGGAAAGAATTTTCCGCAACAGCCGCCCCGACTACTTGTTATATATTCGGCGGCGGGATTTCACCACTATATCTGAACTACTCACGCTCGCGGAGGAGTACGAGTGTATCCACGAAGGCCACAGACGGACGGCGGAAACATCACGACGAGAGGTGGCAAGGCATGTCACCGAACCCCACAGGTGCGGACGACACAACACCACCCGCAAGTTACATCACACCACTCAGCGACGGACACACAACGTCATGGCATATCCAGGAACCAGAGCTTCGACCCCAACAACGTATGCAGGAGGTGTGGGCAGGAAGGACATTATGCCAGGCGATGCCGCAATGTACGGAAGCTACTCTGTTGGGAGTGCGGTCGAGCCAATGTCCGCACGATCTAATGCTGTCGCCGGCGTCAGGGAAACGGCGGAGATCTCCACCAAGAACACGGCGCGGTGAGCCCACCGAACCCAGCGCCGAGACGCCCATAACCATGTGTCAGGATCACGGTCGAATGTACGCCCTGGTCTACTTGGGTAGGGAGCTAGTCGAGGCCGTCATCGATACCGGCGCCTCGAAGAGTTTCATATCCACCACTCTAGCGGAATATATGGCAACCGTAGGAAGCGGAGAAAGAATAACGGTAGCCCTCGAGGTACACATGGCCGACGGTACCAGTAGCAAGGTTTTCGAGGCCATGAGGATCGAGGTTCGTCTCGGACAAGCGATGCACCACGCAGTGCTATACATCATGCCAGGCGCAATAGACGACCTCATACTCGGCCTGGACACGTTGGGAAGCATGGGAGCTGTAATATCCTGCGGCGGTCAACACGTACTCACCGAACCGACTACACAGCCGGCACCGCCCGTTACCTCACGGACCACGGAGGGCGACTAAGAGAAAGCACCGAAGGAAGGGCAGATCCGGGAGCGAGAGGATCAACAGAGTCGACCATCACGACCCCAGCGGACGCGTCGATGAGCATACCTCCGCGGGGATGCCCCACGGTAACAATATGGATGAGGCAACACGAATACGCGACTTCCTAGCGGAAGAACTACAGAAGTTTGAGACCATGAGCGGAGTGGCCAACGTGGCGGAGCACAGGATCGTCATGACCGACGACCGCCCCAGCAACATTTCAGAGAGCATCGAGAGGTCATCGGCCCAGAAATGGAACCCCACGCTTTCGCCTTCCTAGACGACATCATCGTCATAGGCCCCACCTTCGAGGAGCACGTACAAAACCTACCTACCTGAGCCGCAAACGTCAAGCTGTGAAGTTCTACTTATATTGTGCCTTGATTGGTCTTTGTATTTTGCAAAGTTTATTGTGCTAATTTTGAGTAAAAGTTGCTATAAAAAGTGCCTACGAGCATCTTAGTGTGATAATAACCGAAGCTAAGTGAAAGCTTTGTGATTTTTGTGGTTTATATTAAATTTAATTAAATTTCACTAGCATACATCTAATCTTGCCGAGTCATTTGTTGTTATCATTGTTTTTGTTATTCCTTTGTAGTTAACTGAGATCGTTTCTATTTTTGCATATTTCTTTTTGCTCTTTTTGTTTACTTCGTTTAGTATTTCTTGTCACAGCTGTTTGCGCTGCGTTTATTAACTGTCACAATACAGTGATGCTCAAACTGTTCGCTACATATATTTTTAAGCTATATACATCAGCTCCTAAATTGTTGTGTGTGTTGTGTTAAACTTATTTTGCTTGTCTTTTTATTAACATAAGTGTTATTAAATCTTTCAATATGAAGTGTGATCTTGATAACTGCCAAATTAAAAGCGAATCTGAACGCTACTTATCGTGCTGGCTCTGTGATGGTATTTGCCATCTAAAATGTGCTGGTTTGACAGGAAGAATTCTGGACGCTATTAATGATGGCAAAGGTCTTCGCTGGTCTTGCTTAAAGTGCAGGTCAACCGAAGTTGATCTCTTTAAGTTGTTTAGGCAAACCAGAAATGGGTTTTCTGAGGTAGGGAGAGAGTTGTCGGTACTGACCGAAAAATTTAAACATTATGAAAATGTATTTAAATCTTTTAAATGCTTAGATACCGTACAATCTATGAAGGACATTCATGTGTCAAAACGTAAGCGTCTTCATAGTCCGCCTAATGAAAGGACCGTTCCACG
>NW_016158594.1:52948-55998 GCF_001687245.7 Rhagoletis zephyria
CATACACCCCCCAGGAGAACCCAACGGAGCGCGTTAACCGGACGGTCAAGCGAATAATAGCTCAACTCACCAGATCGCAACACCAGCGATGGGACGACCTCCTCCCCGAAATTGATCTAGCCATAAATACCAGTGTCACCGCCTCTACTGGGTACAGCCCAGCTTTTCTCGTCCAAGGCCGTGAGCCACGACTACCTGGAGCACTCTTTGACGAGGTCAACATTGGGACTGGCACTATTCCCCCTACTGCCGGGGAGAAGTCCAGCAGGATGCAGGAGGCATTCAAGATTGTCCGGCAAAACATGGAGAGAGCGGCGACGGACCAGGCCCGCCACTACAACCTCAGACGTCGAAAATGGACCCCTAGGGTCGGCGAACTAGTTCTCGTCAAGGAACAGCATCTACCCAAGGCCGCGGACGGATTCGCAGCAAAATTGGCACCCAAATATGACGGCCCCTACAAAATCCTGAGGTACATATCACCGGTGATCGTCCAGTTACGCAAGACCGATGGAGGAAGGGAAAAGACGGCCAATATCACGGAATTAAAGACGTATCATACCAGCGAGGCCATATAGGCACAAGGAGACACACAAAACAAAAAAAAAGGGAACGACCACACAAATAATTGAATTAATTAACCAACTTTAATTTCGTACGTCACTCCAACCAGCCATTCAACCGCGAACCACCGGAGGGTGAACATAAGAATTTCGGAAGCAACAAAAAAAGAGAGAAAAACCATAAAATGGACGTCAACAATAGATGGGCGATCAGCGTCAAACGCATACGCGAACGCATAGAGGAGGAGGAAGCAAAACGTCCTCGCACCCAGGTACTGGGGTCACAGCCCACTACCGGCATACGAAACGCCGCGACGGCNAGAGCGTGAACATAAGAATTTCGGAAGCAACAAAAAAAGAGAGAAAAACCATAAAATGGACGTCAACAATAGATGGGCGATCAGCGTCAAACGCATACGCGAACGCATAGAGGAGGAGGAAGCAAAACGTCCTCGCACCCAGGTACTGGGGTCACAGCCCACTACCGGCATACGAAACGCCGCGACGGCACGCGCCGACGCAGCCGACGCCGCCGCGAGACACACTGAGCTGACGGCTAGTGCCACCGCGCGCCGCGTCGCAGCCATACGGGCGGTCAACGCCCAAGCCGCAGTCGGGACGACACGCGTCGCCACCATCCACGACGCCGCAGCGCACATGACTAACATGCAAACTTGACAGCGGATATCCGCTGCCACTACTGCAGTCGCTGCACCCAGCAGCGTTAGTAGCACGCTCATGCCTATGAACCCCACGCCAGGATCCTCCGCACATACCGGCGCCAGCACCACGCGCGCCCTCACGGCGCCGATGACCACTACACCGACGGCCGCCACACACTCGACCGTCACGCACACAGCCGTCGCACATATGGCAGCTCGACGAGCCATCCACACTCAACAAGTCGCCGGGCGCACTGCCGCCTGCGCAGAAGCCGCCGCAAGGGCGCACCCTATCAGGCATACCGTACCAACGCCCGAATGTATTCTCGGCAGGATAACGGCCGGTACGCACGACGCCTTGGTAGTCGCAGCAGAGCGAGACATCAGTACCCAGGAGAGTTCCACGAGCAGCAACTCAACAGAATGTAGTGGGTCGAGCGGAAGTACGACTAGCTCGGACGATAGCACGACTACCTCAAGTGACAGCTCGGACGACTCGAGCGATGGGCCGGTTAACTCGTCGACCACCCCGGCCAGCGACCAGATACCCGCGAGGCGAGTACAATCACCGGCCATCCAACTCTCCTCGGGGGAAGAGACAACGCCACGGGAGGAGCAAGGGCCAGTACTGGCATACCCGCCAGGGCCAGGCAGCATCGCAATATACCCGGTGGACCTACGTTCGTTAGAGGGGACACGATGGTTGACAGATGCGGTGATGGACGCATGGGCGAGAGGGCTAGAAGCCGAGTTGGGATCACGGGCCACCATACTCAGCCCTTTCGTGGTGTGGCAACTAACGCAGAAAGTAAACCCGGAGGAACAGTATCGGCGCATCCATCGCTGGCTGCGAAAAACGGACCTGTTCGGCAAGCGGGCGGTGCTAGCGCCCCACAACACGGCCGGACACTGGTACCTGCTGGTCCTGGCGAACCGGGAGACCACCCACCATCTCCTCGATATGGAATGCTGGAAGGAACGCTACCTGTGGACCGTGGATTCTAGGGTGAGGGGCGGAGTCGTCCACGCAACTGCAACGTGGGGAGAGTTCCTCCAATGGGAGTATACCCAGAGGTACGGCGGAGTGGGCTTCGAGGTTCAAGAAGTCTACCCGAGGGTCCCACAACAGAAAAACGATGGAGACTGCGGGGTATACGTACTGGAGACCATCGAGAGGGCCATGTGCTTCATCGGACAAGGCAGAGGCGCACCAGGATGCATCGCAGAGCCATTCACGGCCGATATGGCAGCCCTGAAGCGGGCACAGATACTGATCACGTTTCGGCAGCACGCAGGTGGACGCTAAGTCGCAGAGCCGCCGCCACCACAACCGCACTACACCACGACACCCCCGCTACCGCCTCGCCGATTCGACTGCCGCCATCACCGGCCGAATCAACCACTATGATCGCTTCACCGTCGCACGCTCCACTACCAATCCACCATCCATCGACTACACCACCACGAACACTAATCAGGTCATCCCTATCTCCTCAGCAGCCCGTATCCCGAACGGAGAAACAGCCGACAGTGCCACCAGAGGGAATAAGCATCCTCATCAACGACGCAGAGGGACCGGCATTAGACCAAAGACTACCGGGTAACCGTACACCACTGGGGCGCGCACATCCACCCAAGAGCCAGGGGAGTTCCAGACCACCAAGTAGGGGGGGAGTGTGAGGACTAAATGTCCCCAGAGAATTTAGCCCACACAAACTCCCGCACCACCAACCAAACCAGTCACACCACAGCAACACAAGTCAGCGCAACTGGCCACGCAGCAAACCACGGCAACACAAGTCATAGCAACACTCGACATGACAAC
>NW_016158594.1:57162-60294 GCF_001687245.7 Rhagoletis zephyria
ATTCGACTGCCGCCATCACCGGCCGAATCAACCACTATGATCGCTTCACCGTCGCACGCTCCACTACCAATCCACCATCCATCGACTACACCACCACGAACACTAATCAGGTCATCCCTATCTCCTCAGCAGCCCGTATCCCGAACGGAGAAACAGCCGACAGTGCCACCAGAGGGAATGAGCATCCTCATCAACGACGCAGAGGGACCGGCATTAGACCAAAGACTACCGGGTAACCGTACACCACTGGGGCGCGCACATCCACCCAAGAGCCAGGGGAGTTCCAGACCACCAAGTAGGGGGGGAGTGTGAGGACTAAATGTCCCCAGAGAATTTAGCCCACACAAACTCCCGCACCACCAACCAAACCAGTCACACCACAGCAACACAAGCCAGCGCAACTGGCCACGCAGCAAACCACGGCAACACAAGTCATAGCAACACTCGACATGACAACGCAACATCAAGCACATAGCCTATTAAAGGAGTAGCACGACAAGAAACCAGTCAGTCAGCACGAGACTGTGGTCGTGAGCATACGGCTACTGGCAAGAAGTGACTTCTTCTGCACCGGCTCGAGCGTCGGGCTTGATTCCACTTCTGCAACAGCGGCTGGTAGGGTGATTTCTTCTGCACCTGCTTGAGCGTCGGGATGGACGTCACCTTCCCAGTGGCAGCGCCGCAAGCTACACACGCTCTCACCACAGCCCCTCGTGAAACCGCGTACGGGCGACATCCGCTCGCCCGCAGTCAACACCGCCGTTAGCAGAGGGACGTCGACAGCGCCTACAAGAGCGCTTCTCACCGCTGTCAGCAGAGCGGCGTCAACAGCGCCACTAGAGCGACTCTCCGGCGCGAACAGAGCGCCACTTCCCAGCAAACACAGTCTCTAACGCCAGAGAAATTTGGATTTCTACATAAGATAACTAGGGTAGTTCTCTAATCGTTCTCGATTCGATGACGAAGTTAGAGAATTACATTCGAATTCAATTCGAGAACGATTAGAGAAACAAGAAATGAATTACTCATAATATTTAAGTTCAAATAATTCATTATTATTTTATTGCAAATACATTTAATACAAATTTTACAAACAAAGCAAGGCAAAACAGCAGTTTGAAATTCACACTCGAATCCCATTAGAGATCAACATTGGAATACGATTAGAGAATTAATATTTTCTCGAGTCAAGAACTATGTCCCATTTTTGTTGAGATCGCCATGATTCTCGATAGTTTTTCGAGTCGTTCTCTAACGTTTGAGATTGGAGAATGTGGCTAGTCCTCCAATCATTCTCTAATCGATAACTAACCTCAATGTTTGCTGGGTTATCAGCGCCGCCCAACGGCGCGAGTGGAACTATACTCTCCGGCGTCATTAGCGCGGTACTCTCCGGCGCGGATAGAGCGCCACTTGTCGACGTCGCCAGAGCGCCGCCCAGCGGCGCGAGTAAAACGTTACTCCCGGCGCCACCAAAGTACCACTCATCGGTGGGCCTCACCTGCATTGCTGAGAGCGCTACATCTCGACGCAACTGGAACGCTACTCTCCGGCGTCACCAGAGCGCTACCCACCAGCGTTGTTAGAACGCCATTCACCGGCAAGACCAAAGCGCGACCCACCTTGCAAGAGCGCTACATACCGACGCGGCCAGAACACCGCTTATAGAGCGCTGCCCACCAGTACCAAAGTCACGCCACTACAGCCTAACGGGCTCATAACGGGACAAGGAGCCGTTACCCAGTCACTGCAAGTGACGCTACCGAATGTTTCAAATTGTTATTTGTTATATGTTCTTTTATAGAAATTAAGGAAAATTAAATAATAAATTACGATTTACCAGAGCCCGGAAACTACAAATTTATTGTAACGAACCCTGGACACGGCGAGTATACCCCAGCATTTTAGAAGAAGCATCGGGGCAAGCAAAACGTTTCGTTACAACCTTTGTGTTATTTAGCTTTATTTTCATTGTTGTAAACTATATAAAGCTGGTTGCTTTCGGATATAATTCAGACGTATGCTTGAACCCTCAAAAATGCATCTTTTTGCACAACTTTGGAGTTATAGATGTTTTAATTCAAAAAAATATTAAAAACAAATGAATTTTGTATGTAATTCTTAGGAGGTGAAAAATTAATTATGTCAAAACATTTGAAGCACACCATATACTGGTTTGAAATTTTATGTGCAATTAGTACTTATGTGTACACACATTAAGTTACGATCGCGAACGGACGTGTTTTTTATCGCTCTGGTTATGGTGTTAAAAAATATAACAATATTGCAAAGTGTAAAGTTAATAGTTGCAATATTGGATTAATAGTGTGAAAAATAACGATTTAAACTAATAAGCCAACCAATAAGTCGAAATAAAAATAAAATTCAAATAAGCAAAATTGACAAATAATAGCGCGCATTTAAGTTGATGTACATACATACATACGTATGCATATTCATCCAAACATAGCGGCCTGAGTGAGTGCGAAGATGTCGGAATGCGCGAAATGCCGAAAAGGCGTCAGAGGAGAGTCGGGTGTGCGTTGCCAAGGTGTGTGTGGGAAAGTGTACCATAGAACGCAAGCATGTGCGTCGGCTGACGATTACAGCCTAAAGGCATTAGAAAACTGTCCCCTCCTACGCTTCATGTGCGACAACTGCATGATGTACATAGCCAATGTGGATGAAGCTCTTAGAGAAAGGATAGGTATAGCTGAGGCCAACAAGATGAATATAATAGAACAAAAGACAGATATTGAAAAAATGTTAAAAAATCACAGCAAAGAGGTAAAAATGTTAGTTGATAGTATAAAGAAGGCAAACCAAGAAAAACTTGATGCAATAAAAAGAGTTGAGGGGCTGTGTAAAGTAAACAAAGAGAAAATGGGTAGGGTAGATTCATCCACTAGTGAGCTATGCAAACAAAAACAAGAAATAATTAGCGAGGTGAAGAAAGTGACAACTATAAGCCAAGAGAAAGCACAAAGTGGTGTGGGTGTATCGTATGCCAATGCATTGAAAGGTATTCCTCCTATAATTGTCAGGCCGAAAAACAAACAAGCGGCTGAGAAGACTAGGGTGGACCTTAATAAGATCGATGCATCTGATATGAGAATTGATAGAGTGTCAAAT